>NW_020954581.1:1568582-1618380 GCF_900497805.2 Vombatus ursinus
CCCATGGTTCATGGGCATGATATGTATGAAGAGTCAGCAAAGGAGACTGAGAAGAAGCAGTCAAATAGGAGAGGGAAAACCCAGAAAAAAACAGTATCATGAAAACCGAATTGAGAGCGTGTCCAGAGGGAGAGAATGATTGGCAGGTGTTACAGAGAGATCAAGAAGGATGAGAATTGAGAAAAATCCATTAGATTTGGTAACTAAGAAATCAGACGCAAATTTGGAGAGAGCAGTTTAGTTAAATAATGGAAGCCAGACTATACAGGACTCAGAAGCCAGTGAGATGAGAAGGAGATGGCTTTCTCAAGTAGTTTAGCTAAGAAGAGGAGGACAGTATGGGACAGTAGCCAGAGAGTAGGGTAGGATCAAGTAAGTGTTGTTTTTATTGTTGAGGAAACATGTACAAGTTTGAAGGTAGAAGGTTGCTGTTCTTTGGATGCTTTCCAGTGTAGCTGTGTATTTCTTAAAAATGAGGTACCCAGAACTGAACATGATACTCCAGATATGGTCTAACTGAGGTATGGTACAGCAGGGCCACCATGTCTCTACTACTGGATGCTATTCTTTTTAATTCAGTACAAGGCTGTGTTTCTTGACTGCTGTATGACATCGTTGATGCATGTTAAGCTTGCAGTTCACTAAGATTCCCAGATCTTTTTCAGAAAAATGGTTACTCTCTCATTTTGTCTTCCTACAATTAATTTTTTGAGCCATGTGGATGACTTTACACTCATCCTTATTAAATTTGACATTGTTTCTAACCTGTCTTATAGCCTGTGAAGATTTTTTGGGGGCTCTGACCCTATTATCTATTCTGTTAGTGATCCTTCCCAGCTTTGGGTCATCTGAAAATTTGATAAGAATGCTCTCATACATCATTGATAAAAATGTTGACCAAATAGAGGATCAAGCAGAAATCTTTGGGGAGTCTTCACTGGAAATCTCCTTCTAAGTTGATTGAGCAATTATTTGATATTTGCCAAGTTGATACTGAACTATACTAACTATTCTTTGAGTCTGGACATTTGGTTGATTCCAACCTCACCTAAATGTACTGTTGCTTTGCCAATATCAACCCATCTTTTCCATAAGAATAGCATTAGAGACATTATCAAAAGCTTGGCTAAAATCTTATTGTTATAAATATTGAATGAAATCTATTGTTGTTCAGTCATTTTTTGGTCATGTCTGACTCTGTGACCCCATTTGGGGTTTTCTTGGCAAAGATACCAGAGTAGTTTGCCATTTCCTTCTTCAGCTGATTTTACAGATGAGGAAACTAAGGCAGACTTGCCCAGGGTCACACAGCTAGAGGCCAGATTTGAACTCAGGAAGAGGAGTCTTCTGGACTCCAGTCCTGGTGGTGTACGCACTATGGTGCCACCTAACTGCCCTGGCTAAAATCTAGGTAAACTTTGTCTCCATCATTCCCCGATCTGCCAATCTAGTAATAGTATTAATGAAAGGACATAAACCAGGTCTGGCATGATCTATACTTGCTGAAGTCCTGCTGCTTCTTAATGATTACGGCTTACTTTTTGAAGTGCTCAGTAACCATCCCTTTAAAGCTACATTTTAGAGTTTTCTGGAAGTAGAAATCAAGTTTACTGGCCTAGAGTTATTTAATTTCCTTTTTATCGATATTGGGACAACTTTTGTCCTTCTCTGGTCCTAATCACTTCTTTCATTATTTGTAATCTTTGAAGCATTACTGAAAGTGACTCATAAACCAGTAATTTTACCCTCTAAGAATGTACAATGCATTTTAGACAACAAATAGGGCAAGTTAAACCGATGTGTTTATCCAGCCCATCCTTGAGCCCCTAGTATGGCTTTCAAATTTGTATCCTCAGCTCTTAACACAGTGCCTAACACATAACAGGTGCTTAACAATGTTATTGCCCGAGTGATGGTGAGACACTATGATGGTTCTGCTAGATTTTCTATGTAGAGATGATCTATGTATACGTCTATCCATTTTTACTTATTTGTTTGTTTGTTATTTGTTTTGCCAGTGGCTTAGATGAAGACATGACTGGCATGGCGATCAAATTTGCAGGGAACTCAAAACATGATGGAATCGATATCCAAAATTCTCCCAACAGGCCAGAATGATGGGCAAATCTAAGATGTTATTCACTACAGACAAATGTTAAATCCTACACTTGAGATTAGAACTTTCATAAATTAAGCTAGAGAAGGTGTGGCTAGATAGTTGACCTGAAAAATAACAGAGGGAAAGGAGGCATAATGTAGGGGAGAGTTGGTCACAAGAGTAAAGAGATCTGGGTTCTAGTCCCACCACATACTGGTTATGTGACCCCAGGTAAGTCATTAATCTCTCAGTGCCATAGGCACCTTTTGAAGACCATCAGTTGCAAACATTTGCCCATCTGTATTGGGAGGCATTTCTTCACCAGGAACAGCCTGTACCAATGGAATCACAAGTCCAGAACAAAAAATAAAAAAATATACAAACAGATGAGATTAGCTCTTTATTTTGGTACAAGTCTGTATGTTTTTTTTAACATTTAATTTTAATTTTATTTTTCTCAATTACATGTAAACAAAAGTTTTTAATATTCATTTTATTTATTTATTTTTAGTTTTTGATATTCACTTTTATAAGATTTTGAGTTCTAAATTTTTGCCCCCTGCCCTCCCTTCTCCCTTCCCAAGATAGCATGAAATCTGATATAATCTATACATGTACAATCGTATTACACATATTCCCAATTAGTCATTAAACATTCATTTAAAATTTTTTTGAGTTCCATATTATTTCCAAAACTCCCTCTCCTTGAGGAGGCAAGCAACTGGATATAGATTATACATGTGCAGTCATGCAAAACAATATGTTTAAATACAAAATATCTGGATCTTTGCAGGTGACTCCAAAGGCATCTGCCCCAGAATGTTTCTTCCATCATATTCTGATGAACCCATCTTTGGTTCATCCAAAGCTTCTTTAAAAGTTTAACTGCAAATGAAGATTCAGATTTCAAGAATCAGGATTCTGCCATCAATTCACTAAGCTTTGTCTCCAGCATTAGTCCTTAGCTCCTTCACTTTGTGGCAAGAAATCAGAAAAAGTCCTCATCTTCGAGCTCCATCCTTTTACATCGCACTCTGCTGAGTGGCTTGTCATGCACAAATCCTCAACAGAAAACATCAAAAGAGGAAAGATCTCTTAATGAGGCACTTCACAAATCCCCTCTTGGAAGCCACAAATTATCTTGTTTTTGGATTTGTTTCCTAGATAGTTGCGTTCACTTTGGCAGGACAAAAACCATGCTCTCGATTTGAGAGAAGAACAAAACGGGTAGCCATCCTCTCTGTAGCACCCCAAGTTTTCCCCGTGATCAGGTTGAGATCTGAAACAGCTTTTCTCTGCATTACTTTTTTCTTTTTCAGTTCAAGAAATAGGAATTGTAAGATTTAAAAGATTGAGCCACTGTATTTGTCTAGATTCTGTTGTCCCTTTATAAATGTTCAAGAGGTTGAGATTTTTAGGTTTGTGTTTTCTTAAGCATTCAACCAGCAAGCATTTATTAAACACTACGTGCCAGGCACTGTGCTCAGTGTTGGAGATACAAGGCAAAAATGAAACAATACCTGTCCTCAAGAGGCTTATATTTGGTGGAATGGAGGTGGAGGAGACATGTGCATATATAAGCAAGTAAAATAAAACCCAAGGTGATTTTGGTTGTTGTGAATAATAAAAATAGTAACAAAAATATTTTTAAATTACTTGATAGGGCAACTAGGTGGTATTGGATAGAGTACTGGGCTTGAAATCAGTAAGACTCATCTTCATGAGTTCAAATCCAGCCTCAGATACTTACTAGCTATGTGACTGTGGGCAAGTCATTTAACCCTCTGCCTCAGTTCCCCATCTGTAAAGTGGGCTGGAAAAGGAAATGGCAAACCAGTGTCTCTGCCAAGAAAACCCCAAATGGGGTTACAAAGAGTTGCACGTGACTAAAACGACTCAATGACAAAAATGTTTGAAAACAATAGCTAACATTTATGCAGCAGATTTGCCAAGCACTTGGCACATGCTAGGTCATTTCATTAGCAGTACATTGGTTTCTAGTAATATTTTCTGTCTTTGCTTCTTTCATGTCAGACTGTTTTTATGTAGATCCTAAGGAGCCCTCTGATACGCGGACATTAGAAGAAATGAAACTCAACTTAATTCTGGACTTCCACAGGTGAGGGGGACCTGTCCAATTCCCTCTCCCTCTGTTAGGCTGAGTTTCCATCATCTAAAGCAATTCATCTTGCCTTCCAGGCTCCTGACTGTAGAGCTGCGGTTTAAGCTAAAGGCCATCAATCTGCAGACGGTCCGTCATCACGAGCTCCCTGACTGTTATGACTTTACCCTGACTGTGAGTACGAGCTGGGCTCAACTTGTTTGATGTGAATCAGAACCAGATGGGGTAATTATGTGGCTTGTGGGGGACGGCGTCCTTCAAAAGGGCAGAGCAAATGATCATTGGCCCCCAAAGACAGGCCACCATTTTAGGACGATCAGTATCCTTAGCTTGTTCTTAAGGATTTGTTGTTTTCTGCCTTGTAAAATAGCCAGAACCAAGTTTGGTTTTTAATTGATTTTCAAACTGTGTCTTAATCTTCCCCATCTTCATCTTTATATGGCTTAACCTTGTTTTAGAGTGTCTTTTGTTATTGCTTCTTAGCAAAGATTTTAAACCTAGCGATGGAAGAGACCTCCAAGACCATTTGGTCCAACCTCCCACCTTTCTGATGATGAAAATGAGGCCCATGGAGAGAAAAGCGACTTGTCTCACAACTTCTATGCCGTTCTTAGTTCTCCTGCGTCAGCCCTTTTAACATGACCTTACTGGTCCAAATATAGGACCTAACTTAAAATGAAATCTAGTTTTAAAGGAAAAAGTATGTAGGTGTAAAACAAAAAATGACACTACCTATGGGGCAGAGTCGGATTTTATGCATGTTAGATTGAGGGAAAAAAAATATGGTGTATGCTTGGAACAATAGTCTTTATAATCTATAACAGATATGTCCCATTGCACAGCACCCCGAGCTATAGGTTTTTACAAACTGAATTTGAAGTTGGGGGGCTTTCCAAAAATTGTGTATCTTTGAAGCATTTTTCTACCAGAATATAGCTGCTATCTAGGTCTCTATGAATTTGGATAAAAAGGCTTAAGTTCCATGTAAGCATTCAAGATAATGATGCATATTGGGTTCAGAATGCCTTTGTATACAGGACAGAATGTCGAAAACACAAAGATATCACGGTAGCCTATTAACAACTGATACAGATCTCCTCCCTTTCTGGTAAGTCCTGCCTTCCCACCAGAGCCTACCATGGATGGATAACCTGTGGCCTTCTAGGTCCTTGGGCTTGGCCTTTTGACTGAGTCCAAGTTTTACAGAACAAATCCTTTTGTTTTTATTTTTATTTATTAATTTTTTTTTTAGGCAATTGGCGTTAAGTGACTCTTCCAAGGTCACACAGCTAGTAAGTGTCAAATGTTTGATCTGAGATCGGATTTGAACTCAGGTCCTCCTGACTTCAGGGCTGGTTCTCTATCCACTGCGCCACCTAGCTGCCCCAGAATAAATCCTTTTATCAAGGGAATTTGTTCTGTGAAGTATGGGTTCAATCAAAGGGTTGTATTGGAAGAGGGCCACATGCGGGCTTGAGGCCACAGGTTCCCCACCCCTGGTCCTAGCCAGTCTTCTAGAGACATAGTGCCATCTTCTTGGATTCCTCTCAGAAGGTAAATGAACTTAGGGTTGCTAAAGAAATGACCTATCTCCCTCAACAGCTCACTGGGTCTCAGCCAAGGACCTGTATAGGCCTCTAGTCTTCAGGGCTTGGACCCTCACCCAGAAGGAAACAAATTTCGGGATTGCTAGGGAAGAAATTGCCTTCCAATCATATATGAATCATCTGAATGACTCAAGACAGTAACAGAGCGCCGGGTCTAAGCTTTTGCTCCTTCATATCATAGCCTAGTTCCTTGTTACTCCTCCATCTCCTGAGCCTCATATACAATCCTCTTTTCTCTCAGAGGCTTGTGCTATATGGGAACTCCTTCTCTCTTTGCAACATGAGTTCTCAAACTTTTCTTTTTTGTGTGATAAACCCCTTTGGCAGTCTGGTAAAAACTATAATCCTCTTCCCAGAGTAATGGCTTGTTGAATACACTCATAATCGACAGAAATCCTAAATTTCAGTTAGATGTTAGTGCAAATAAAGATGTAATTTTTAAAGATACTGAAGCTTAAAACTTTACTAAGACTTTTGGGATACCCAGTATATACATTATATTCTAGTATTAAAGGCCTATTAATTAATGACATGGTTTTAGTAGGACGCAGTTGTTATCTTAGAATAAAGAATACTCTCCTTTTAAACCCATTTTTATTTTTTATTCCTTCTTCTATTTCTTTCTTTCTTCCTTCCTTCTTTTCTTCCTTCCTTCCTTCTCTCTCTTTCTTTTTTTTCTTTTTTGTTTGTCCTAGGCAATGGGGTTAAGTGACTTGTCCAGTGTCACACAGCTAGTAAGTGTTACGTGTCTGAGGCCAGATTTGAACTCAGGTCCTCCTGAATCCAGGGCTGGTGTTCTATCCACCACATCACCTAGCTGCCCCCTTCCCTCTCTTTCTTTCTTTTTCTTTCTCCCTTTTTTCTTTCTTTCCTTCCTTCTTTCTTTTGTCTTTCTTTCCTTCTGTCTTCCTTCCTTCTTTCTCTTTCCTTTTTCTTCCTTCCTTTCTGCCTTCCTTTCCTTTTTTCTTTCATTTCTAAGGAACACATACAATGCAAAAAGATATAGTTAGATTACAATGAAGAGACTGATCTAAAATACATTATACCAGTTGGAGGATTAAAAAAAAGGAAGTGTAGTGATGTGTAATAAAGTGAAATTCAAAATAAAATACTGAGACTGCTTGAATAACAAATATGTAACTCTCAATTTATACACAGCACACAATCCAGCAGTTCAATTCGTGCAGGAAAGATTGCGTGACAGTAGAAGAAAGAGGCAAAAACACAGGGTGCCTCCAAAGTCTTAATGCAGTTTAAAACTTTAATAGCTTTAATAATAAGCTGGGTGTTTCACAGTTCCTATTTATAGCAAATAAAATGAGTAACAGTTAAGAAATCAAAGAACCAAATTCTTTATTGAATAAGTTATAATTATTAGATAAATGGGAAGATCTCAGTAGGACACACAGGGAGCATATTTGTTTTTTTAATATGTGTATACTGGGGAAACATTCAAAGTAATTTCTTATTAATTTTTTTATTTGAACCAGATGTGTCATTTCATTGAGTCAGGGAACTCCTGATGAGAGAACAGCCTGTGCCACTACAGGGCCAATGCAGGAGCCTTCTCTGCCATTTATAGTCTTCTAAAGTACCTAGAGATTAAACGACTTGTCCAAGGTTACACACCCATCGTGTGTCAGAAGAAGGACTTGAACCCAGGCCTTCCTGATTCTGAGACCAGCTCTCTAGTCACCAATTAAAAAAAAATCACTGATGCCTTATGTTTTTATACCAGTGATTTCCCAATGAATTCCTCTGCCCAGTTGAACCCTCACTTGTAATAAAGGAAAACAGTCAAGCAAAATCAAGCAGTGAAACATGCAGCATTCTCTGTGGTGATCCCCAACCTTCCTAAGAAGAAGGGATGTGTGAGTTGTTTGTCTTTGATACTCTCAAATTCCTTTCGACCTGTTTCCATTCAATAACCCTGGCCTTGAGAGCTGGGCATTTCAGAGACCTCGGTTTTAATCTCAGCTCTGCTGTGGGCTGGCGTTATTGAGCTGGGTGACTTTGGATGAATCACTTAAATCATCTAGACCACAGTTTTCCCTTCCTTAAAATTAAGCCATTGAACTAAAGCCAGGATTCTTACCTTTATGTGTGTCAAGCATCCTTTTTCAGAATAATGTTTTTAAAGTGCATAAAATAAAATGCATAGGATTACAGACGAAATGAGTTACATTGAAACACAGTCCTGAAATATTTTTTAAAAACCAAAATCACTGATCCCAGGTTAAGAACCCCTGGTCCAGAGGTGGGGAACCTGTGGCCTTGAGGCCAACATGTGGCCCTCTAGGTCCTCAAGTGCAGCCCTTTGACTGAATCCAGGCTACACACAACAAATCCCCTAGGGCTTCTATCTCTGGGGCTAGACGGGACCCTAGAGGTCATCTAATCTAGCATCCTCCTTTTACAGATAAGGAAACTGAGGCCTAGGGTGGTGAAATCACCTAGGAAGTGAGTACTGAGCTGCAATTTGAACCCAGGTCATAAGGATAGGCTGTTGATCAGTCCTTTCAGTCATGAATGACTCTTTGTGACCCCATTTGGGGTTTTCTTGGCTAGGGTACTGGAGTGGTTAGCTATTTCCTTTTACAATTCATTTTACAGATGAAGAAACTGAGGCAAACAGTGACTTGCCCGGGGTCACACAGCTAATAAGTGTCTGAAGCTGGATTTGAACTCAGGAAGATGAACCTTCCTAGCTCCAGGCCCAGTGCTGTATCCACTGTGCCACCTAGATCGATTGACTGATAGAGAGAGTGAGCGTTTGTTAAATGCTTATTATGTGCCTAAGCATCGTGGGATCATATCTCTAAAGTAGTAAGGGACCTGAGGGGTCATCTAGTACAACCATCTCATCTTCCAGATGAGGGATATGAGGCCAAGGGGGCTAAGTGTTACCCTAAATGAGGCCCAAGGTTACATGGGTGAGATTTGAACCTGGGTCCTTTGCTTGTACAGCCAGAGCTCTCTCCCCTGAGCCACACTTCCTCTTTTGACTCCAAATACATGGCTTCTTCCCTGTGCCACGCTCCTTCTTCAGCACCTGGAACACTGAGAACATAGGCGGGTAAGAATTTTAAAGAGTGTTGATAACATCACCAGCAGCCGGAACCGTGTTAACATCTGATTCGGCTACATCGTTCTCAGCTGTGTCAGGAAACCTACTTGGGAGTTTCCAGCACAGTATCTAGAGAAGATCGTCTACTTCTGAAGGCCAAAAGAGCCGTTGTGGGTTCGGTCCAGCGTGAGCATTCCTATCAACTTGCTCTTGTCACAGGGTTCGCTCTTATGGCTGGTGTGGCCCTGTCCACTACGATGGCCCATTCCTCTGTTATGAGCTGAGTCCACTCTTGGACTTAGAAGGTGCTCTCTGAGATTTGCTGTGACCACAAGGGTAGTCACTCTGATTAATTGAATGTGGATCTAAAGTACTCTAAAGAGAGACACACAGTCCATTGCCGGGACATGTACTCAAAGCCTTTCCATCTTGGTTTCATACTCCCTTGAGAACCTAGGAACACCTCCACATCACATTGTGGCATTACAGCGGGGCTTGAGTGGACATTGTTAAAAGCTTTTAAAAAATGTTTTATCGACGACTTTTGTCATTAACGTAATGGTCATTTACCACCTCCACCCCTTATTAAAGCCTCTTTTGTTGGGGCTAGGTGGCACAGTGGGTAGAGGACCAGACTTGGAATCACAAAGACCTGAGTTCCAATCTCATTATTTATTTATTTATTTATTTTTTGCTAGGCAATGGGGTTAAGTGACTTGCCCAGGGTCACACAGCTAGTAAGTGTAATGTGTCTGAGTCCGGATTTGAATTCAGGTCCTCCTGAAGCCAGGGCTGGTGCTCTATCTACTGTGCCACCTAGCTGCCCCCTTTTAAAATTATTTATTTATCTATTTTAAGAAGTCTGATTTTTTTTTCTTTTTGATGAGGCAATCGGGGTTAAGTAACTTGCCCAGGGTCACACAGCTAGTAAGTGTCTTGTGTCTGAGGCTAGATTTGAACTCAGGTCCTCCTGACTCCTGAGTTCCAGTCTTGCCTCAGACACTCATTAGCTATGTGACCCTGAGTAAGTCACTTAACCTCTCCCAGACTCAGTTATCTCATCTGTAAAGAAGGGGATCAGAGTAGCATCTACCTCCCAAGGATGTTGTGAAGATGACATAACCCATGGAAAGTATTTTGCCAACCTTAAGGCTTTATGTAAATGCTGGCTGTTATCGTGGTGGAAAAAAAACAATGAAGTAAAAACATCTGACGTAACAATGTTACCAGGTAACGTATATGGTATTCTGCCCTTGTTTATGATAATCTGCCTCAGTGGTCCCCCACTTCTCTGCCATGAGAGAGGAGGTAAGTTTTATGTTCTTTTGTTTCGAGAGAATTTTTAAAGCAATAATAGAAATAGAGACTTTTTTTAAAAAATGAGAATGTGAACTAACTTCTCATGTGAGTGACTTTTGTTTTCTTCAAAACCTGCTGGTATCTCTCTGACCCCCTTTTTTTCCTGTTCCTCACAGATAATTTTTGACAATAAGGCCCACAGCGGAAGAATTAAAATCAGCCTCGACAATGATATTGCCATCAGGGAATGTAAAGATTGGCACGTATCTGGATCAAGTGAGTGATGAGCTTTTAGGATGAATTTCTGAGTAGAAAATCTCCTTAAATTACCACTCTCAAGATCTCTAGGGTGCCAAGTGAGAAATACAGAATATTCCCAGGTCTCTGGATACTGACCTAGGTGCAGACAGAAGTCGAGGGGCCAGGGGAGGCCATTGCTGATCATTTGGGATGGCCTGTCTCGTCACCATTCCTGTCCCGACCTCCCCAGGTTAGGATGGCAATAATTTGGATTTAAGGAGAAATGTGGTCAGGGAAGTTATGGCTTGGCTGCAAAGTGGTGTGAGTCCAGGTGATCTAATCATGAGTTCTGCCATTCTCCAATACCCACCTGTTGTAGCACTCACAACGGTGTTTTGGCCTGGATTTAATGCTAGGGAGTTATAGCAGGTTCTTTTGCAATTATTAGTACAGGGTCAAGATTTAGCTTACGTGAGTTGGTGGAAAAGATTTTATTGTCATTTTTTCCCCTTTGGGTGGAATTTGTGATTTCATTGGTAGGGAGCTCTCAGTGCCTAGTACATGCTAGGCACATAATAAGGGACTGGCTAGGGATTAGGCCTGGACCTGTGATTTCATAGATATAGGGAACTTCCAGGAGAGGAAATACCTTCCACCAAGGTAGATCAGTATGCTTCCTGTAACTTATAGTCTTAGAGGGCACTAAAAGGTTAAGTGACTTGCCCAAGGCAATGCAGGCAGTATGCACCAGAGTTGACTTGAACCCAAATCCTCCTAACTTTGAGGCCTGCTCTCCATCCTCTCCACACACAGCACTTAATAAATGTTTTTTTATTCTTTCTTTCTTTTCCAGTATGGGGACACCCTCCTCCATACAGATTGCAACTCATTTACAATTTACAGACTTTGAAAGCTGCCTGGGACATTGAGAGAGTTATCTCAGGCACTTGCCCAGAGGCACAAAGCTCTTGTTACAAGTTCGGGGCAAGACTTGAACCTGGGTCTTCCTGTCCCTCTCTATTATCTTTATTAGAATCCACTTGACATTTGGGTGGGTAATTCAATTTAACAGGCATTTACAAAGGGCCCGTTATGTGCCAGGCACTGTATGAAACACTGGGGCATTGGGGGGTGAATGGAAAAATGTAATTTTGTTTAGCATTTTGAAATTCATTTCAGGTATTTGATTCTAGTATTCACAAGTGCTTTTAAACACTTACGAAAGCTTCCCAGAGTCTGCTACATACAATTGAATAAATAAGAATCTTGTTAGATGACTCAGGAGGGATAATTAAAAACAAAAGACCCCTGCACACCCCCCGTCAGCTACTGCATTTTAGATTAATAGTTTGCATAATAATATTGAGGAAGTTCTAGCCACGGGGACCTCTTTACCATGACTCTGCTGTGTGCACATAACTCCCCACGCGTGGAATAGTGCCCAGTCAAATCTGTACCTTCTATTTGGCATCAGACAAAGCGAGCCCGGGTTGACATCCCCAATAAACTGAGTGTTGCCTCTGTAACTTTATGGACCAATTCTATGAGTGTGTGATGCTAATCTCTTGCAGTACAGAAGAATACCCATTACATGATGATTTTCGACGCCTTTGTCATCCTGACTTGCTTAGCTTCATTAATTCTCTGCACCCGGTCGGTGGTTAAAGGAATTCAGCTCCAAAGGGTGTGTACTGGGTGTTGTATGTTTGTGCCTTTCTAGAAATGATACTCTGGGTGCAAAGGTTTAAAAAGTATATTGACTGTTACTCCCCTCCTCCCTTTTTGACCCCTCCAATTCTCCCCTAAAGGAATACGTCAATTTCATCCTCCTCCATTTCAAGAAGGAAGTTCCCGTTACTGATCAAATGGCATTTGTTAATGGATGGTACATTTTGATTATTGTCAGTGACATGTTGACTGTTGCTGGCTCGGTCTTGAAAATGGAAATCCAAGCTAAGGTAAGACACTTCTGCTGCTCACAAAAGCTTCAGTGTTACACTTTTGTATTCACTGTTGTCCAAAAACTATGCATAGTCATTGAAATGTGATCTTGGGCTGTACTGAAAGGCATAGCTTGCAAGAATAAGGAGGTGATGGTTCCACTGCGTGGCAGTTCAGCGGCACAGTGTGGATAAAGCACTGGGCCTGGAGTCAGGAAGATTCGTCTCCCTGAGTTCAAATCTGACCTTAGACACTTATTAGCTGTGTGACTCTGGGAAAGTCACTTGACCCTGTTTGCCTCAGTTTCTTCGCCTGTAAATGAGCTGGAGAAGGAAATGGCAAACCACTCCAAGATCTCTGCCAAGAAAACCCCAAATGGGGTCACAAAGGGTCTGAAATGACTGAACAGGAACAAAAGAATGGTAGCAATACTGTCATGGCTCAGAGATAATGTTTGTAAAAGAACTTAACACAGAGTCTGAACACACAGTAGGCACTTAATAAATGCCTGTTCCTTTCCCTGCTCAGGGACCCCAAGGGAGAATGTACACTAAACTTTTTTGTCTCTGCCTCATTCTTCTTACAAAAAGCCGCTGGACTCTTGATTCAACATTAAGATGCTAAATAATGCTATTCTTTAATGTGTAATTTGTGCCTTTTTTTTCTTAAGATCAGAATGTTCCTAGTGGCTTGTTGTTTCTATTAATATCCTTTATGGTTACCTGTTGTGTCAGTAATGATAGCAAGCATTTCTAGAGCTCCTGAAGGTCTGCGAAGCGCCTTACAAAGATTCTCTCACTTGATCCACACAACCACCCTGTAAGGTGGCTGCTATTACTTTCCCCATTTTACAAATAATGAAACTGAGGTACACAGAGGCAAACTCTGCCTTGCCGAGGATCATGCAGCTAGTAATTGAGGCAGGATTTGAATCTAGGTTCTCCTTATTCCGGGTCTGGTGCTCTAGCCACTTTGTCACCTACCTGCCCTACTATTAAGTGGGGTTGGCTGAGCCCACAAAAAAAATAGCGGCGGGACTCAGCAGAAGGGTTCTTAATCGTATACTTCTCTCTCTGTCTATGTCTAGAAACTCATCTCTTACAGAATACAAATATCAACCAGCTTAAGAAGTGTTTGATCTCTGTGGATCGAATTATTTGACTTCCCTGTGCCTCCTTTTCCTTATTTGTAAAATAGTAATTCTTTTGGTGCAGGAGGCAGGTAGTGGATAGAATGTCCCAGTATGGGAGTCAGGAAGACCTGAGTTCAAGTCTGGACTTAGACAATTATTAGCTGTGTGATCCTGAGCAAGTCACTTAACCCTGTTTGCCTCAGTTTCCTAGTCTGTAAAATGAGCTGGAGAAGGAAATGGCAAACCACTCCAGTATTTTTGCCAAGAAAATCCCAAATGGGGTCAGGGAGAGTCAAACTCCCTGACTGAAAACGACTCAACAATAACAACAATACTACTCCAGCAAAGCTATTCATTGGAAAACACTAGACTTGTAGGTTGGAAGACACTTCTGCCATCTGCTAGCCATGTGACCTTGGGTGACTGACTCAGTTTTCTCATTTGTTGAATGAGAATAATGCCATTTATCCAATTAAATTCACAGGGTTATGATGAACGTAAGTTGAGATGATAAATGTGAAAGGACTTTGAATACTACCAATCATACATATGCATGTTATATCATATATATGTCACATGTTTTATAGTTTATATAGTATATTAGTATATTTTATATAATATAGTATTATGTCATAGATATGTGTTACAGCATTATATGTAATGTTTTATATAGTATGTAGTATTATAGTATATTGTATATCATGTTATTACATATAATATATGTACTAAAACATTGCATATCCCCATACGGTATGGTCTCACAGCCCTCAACAATCTTTGAGTTCCCTCCACAGAATTTTTCCAACTAACCCCATGGATATTTATTAAGCAGCTACTATGTTTCAGACATAGTGTTAGGCTTACTTACTAGCTAGGTGACCCTAAGTAAGTCACTCAATCTCTATATGTCTCAGTTTCCTTAATTATAAAATGGGCAGAATAATGGCATCTATCTCCTAGTATTGTGAGGATCAAATGACGTAATATTTCTAAAATGCTTAGCACAGTGCCTGGCACATAGGCACTGTTTAAATGCTAGCCATCATCATCATCATTGTGGTGGTGGTGGTGGTTGTTAATTCTTATTCTTATTGAGGGAAGCCAGCCCTGTACATGGGTAGGAAAAATGTAATGTTTTCAATAGTAACTTTCATATGGCTGTTATGGCTATATGAGTGAACTTAAGCTACAGCATATAAAAGGCAGGGAGGCCCACGCTTACAGTGTCTTTCTGCGTCTGTCTGTCTAGAGCCTGACCAGTTATGACGTCTGTAGCATCCTCCTAGGGACCGCGACCATGCTTGTGTGGCTTGGAGTCATACGCTACCTTGGCTTCTTCCAGAAGTACAACGTAAGGTCTTTTTCTCAGGATCTCTGGGGTGGTTGCATTTACTTGGCATCTCTTCATTGGACTGCTGGAGCCTGAGGACAGGTGGTGGAGTGCTCACCAGTGGTGCTTCTTTCTCACAGCTCCTCATTCTGACTCTTCAGGCAGCATTACCCAACGTGATTCGATTCTGCTGCTGCGCTGCAATGATCTATCTGGGCTACTGCTTCTGCGGCTGGATCGTCTTGGGACCTTATCACGTGAAGGTGTGGAGAAGCAATCCCGTTTCTCAGGCTGTGCCTGAGTGCCAGTCACTTAGGCTTGTTGGGACAAAAAAACAAACAAACAAATCGGTTTGGAAAATATTGTTAGTCCCGCCTTTACAGATTTGGGGGCTCTATGGGTGGGCAGCATTGCATATATTTTGATTTTTTTTTCAATGTAGTGACTCTTTTGCTGACTTTAAAATCTTCCTCTTTTTTTTCTTTAAAAAAGAAAGTCCTTGTTATAAAGGATGACTCTTGGGAGGAGGGGTGGATGCAGGTTGGGGTGTGCTGGAACCAGCTCTAACCTGCTTGCCCAGTCCATCGTTCAGTTTTCAGTGTGAACATTTAAACTCAGGAAATCTGTGAACATTACAAATCAAGGCTTGATTTATTGCTTTGTTGATTGTCTATGCTTAAGAAAATGATGGAGAGGTCAGCTAGATGGCACAGTGGATAGAGTACCGGCCCTGGATTAGGGAAGATGGGTTCAAATCTGGCCTCAGACACTTGACACTAGCTGTGTGACTCCGGGCAAGTCACTACACCCCATTGCCTCGAAATAAATAAATAAATTTTAAAAAAAGGAAAGTGATAGAGAAAATGTTAATAATAGAAATTAGGAAGGGAAGGGGAAGGAAATAAGTAGTTACACAGCTCTTACTATATGTGTCAGGCGCTGTGTTAAAAGCTTTACAAATACTATCATATTTGATCTTCACAACACCTCTGCTAGATAGATGCTGTTGAGTTTACAGGTGAAGAAACTGAGGCAAACAGAGGTTAAATGACTTGCCTTGAGTCACACAGCTATGAACCATCTGAGGCCAGCTCAGGTCTTCCTGACTCAAAACCCAGAGCTCAATCCAACATACCAACTAACTGCCTCTTTCAATTAAACTTAATTATATCCTATTAAGCTTAAAAGTATGCCGTGTGTACATTTTCCCCCTAAGCCAGTTGTTAAACATTTACTAGTGGACATATGGAGAAATTAAATGATGTATAAACAATAGTTAGCAATAAAAACATTTTTTTTTAAAAATCAGATACTTGAGATTCAAAATTTATTTTGTGACCAGCTTGAGATGTAACGTTATTCTCAGGATCAAGAAAGTATATAGTAAATTGTATAAATATATACTACTAGTAATTGCTGACCTTTATCTAATGCTTTACAGTTTGCAAAGTCCTTGATCTCATTTGATGTTGTACTTATTATCCCCATTTCATAGCTGAGAACACTGAGGCTCAGAGATCTCAGCCTCAAAGTTTGCCAAGCACTTTACAACCCATTATTTCATTGGCTACTGCAGTTATCATCCCCATTTCACAGTTGAGAAAACAGGCTCTGAGATCCCAGCCTGGTAGAATGGGAAAAGTCAGAAAAGCTAGATCTGAATCCTGGCTCAATGGCATTTACTATGCATGCACCCTGGCAAAGCACTTGACCTCTGGATCTCAGTTTACTTCTCTGGAAAAAGAGGGAGTTAGATCATTTGGACCATTCACATTCCTTCCAGCTTTCCTGTGTTCCTAGGTCACTTGCCAAGAGTTAGTCGGTAAATATTTATTAAGCTCTTACTATGTGCCAGGGCAGGTAGGTATCACCAGAGTGCATAGAGCACAGGCCTTGGAATCAGGAAGCCTCATCTTTCTGAGTTCAAATCCAGCCTCAGATACTTCTTAGCTATGTGACCCCGGGCAGGTCATTTCACCTCTGCTTGCCTCAGTTTCCTCAACTGTAAAAGGAGGATAATGGTGCTTTTAAAAGTTTTCAAAGCACTTTACAAATATTATCCCATTTTATCCTCACAACAACAGTGATAGGGAAGGTGCTATTATATCTGCATTTTACAGATTAGAAAACTGAGGCAGAGAGAGATTAAATAACTTGCCCTCTAATTAAAGTGTCTGAGGTGGGATTTGAATCCAGGTCTTCCTGACTTAGGCAGCTAGGTGGCGCCATGGTGCATAGAGTACAGGGCCTGAAGTCAGGAAAACTCATCTTCCTGAGTTCAAATCTGGTCTCAGACACTTACTACCTGTGTGACCCTGGGCATCAATCTCCCTGGGTTGTTTTGAAGGTCCAATGGGATAATATTTGTAAAAAGGTGCTCAGCATGACACATGGCACATAGTAGATGCTATTTAAATGGTTATTCCCTTCCTTTCTTTTAAAAATGAGCAATCACAATTATATAGAAATTAGCTAAAAATCCAAGTTGTGGATTTTGAAAATTCATTCATTTAAATCACTGTTTCAAGCCTAATATCTTCAGCTGGTTTCCTTCGAGTCTCAGTTCAAATTTTCAATTGTTTTTTTTTTGTAAATCTTCCCATTTCTAGCTGGTGGCGTCTTTCCCCTCTCACATTATCTTCTATCTCCTCTGCATTTGTCTTGTATAGACCTAGTTGTTTTTTTTTCCTTACCAGTTGTCTCTCCTATTAGGATGCAGACTCTCTGAGGGCAGTGATTGTTTGCGCCCCAGTGCCTAGCACAGTGCCTGGTGCGTGCAGGTGCTATGTAAACACTTCTTGATTGATTCATTTAGCTAGATGCATGACCCCTCCTAGTTTGGGCTTATGAATCATTTCTGAAATAGGTCAAAATCTCACTCTTTGAAAAAGTAGGAATAAAGTTTGGATGGGCAGCATGATGAGATTGGCTACAACCTGGCCTCGTTCATATTCCTGTTAAATGGGGCATGAAGAAGGAACAGCTTGTCTTGGGGAAATGATAGAATAAACGTGTACATATGACATGATTGATGCAGTCAGCATTGGTCCTGTCCCTCTGACTATGATTTAAACCAGGGATTCTTAACCATTTTTTGTGCCCTGGACCCCTGTAGCAGTCTGGTGAAGCTGATGGACTCCTTCTGAAAATAATGTTTTTGAATGCATAAAATACATAGGTTTACAAAAGAAATCAATTATTTTAAAATGCAGATTTCAATTAAAAAAAATCCACAGATCTCAGTTTAAATTTGAAATTAAATTTAAAATTTTTAAACCAGTTCACGTGTATGGCTACTAGACAGACCCAGTAAGGTGGTGTAGTAGATAGAACATTTGACCTTAAGTCAAGAAGTTGTTGTTCAGTCATTGCCAGCTCTTTGTAACTCCGTTTGGAGTTCTCTTGGCAGAGATGTTGGAGTGGTTTGCTATTTCCTTCCCCAGTTCATTTTTACAGATGAGGAACTGAGGCAAACAGGGTTAAGTGACTTGCCCAGAGTCACACAGGTAGTACGTGTCTGAAGCCAGATTTGAACTCAGGAAGATCTTCAGGCCCTGCAATCTATCCATTGCACCACCTAGCTGCCTAAGTCAGGAAGACCTAGATTCAAATCCCACCTCAAACACTTTAATTAGAGGGCAGGTTATTTAACCTCTCTCTGCCTCAGTTTCCTCATCTGTAAAATGCGGATATAATAACGCCTTTCCTATCAGGGTTGTTGTGAGGATAAAATAGGATAATATTTGTAAAGTGCTTTGAAAACTTTTAAAAGCACTATATAAATACTAGCTATAGTGCACTGTTAGTATTAGTACAAATGTGTTGCACTATACTTGGAGTCATATGACATAGATTCCAACCCTTACTCTGGGATTTAAAATCTGCATGACCTTAAGCAAGGTACTCCAACTCCCTGGGCATTGGTTTCCTTATCTATAAAATGAAGATATTGCCTAGATCGGTGGTATCAACCTAAATATAAATAAATAGAGGCCGTTCTATCTACCTAAGGATCCCAAAGGCACCATGTTGACTTAGTTTTACAATGTAATATCTATGCTTTATTGTATTTCTATTTATTTTATTAAATATTTCCAAGTTACATTTTACTCTGGTTCAGGAAGCACTCAGGAGTTCTGCTGATCTCAGTGAGCTTAGCACCGCAGGCCTAAGTAAACTGTATTATTGTTCAATCATTTCAGTCATATCAACAATTCTTTGTGACCCTATTTAGAGTTTTGTTGGCAAAGATACTGGAGTGGTTTGCCATTTCCTTCTCCACCTCATTTGACAGATGAGGAAATTGTGGCAAACAGGGGTAAGTGACTTGCCCAAGGTCATACAGTTAGTATGTGTCTGAGGCTGGATTTGAACTCAGGTCTTCCTAAGTCCAGGCCCAGCTCTCTATCCACCATGCCATCTAGCTGCCTACATAAATGATCTTGCCGATCCCCTCTAGTTTTAAATCTACAATCCTATACAACTTTTGAAAGTGGCCTAGAAAGTATCAGGGGTCACTCTCGAATATTGTGTCATGAAAAGTGTCCAGGTGTGGAAAGACCATGGATTTAAAGAGTATGTTTGTCTGTTTGATCTTTTCAGTTCCGGTCCCTGAATATGGTCTCCGAGTGCCTTTTCTCTCTCATAAATGGAGATGACATGTTCGCCACATTTGCAAAAATGCAGCAAAAAAGTTACTTGGTTTGGTTGTTTAGTCGGATATACCTCTACTCTTTCATCAGCCTCTTTATCTACATGGTTTTAAGTCTCTTCATTGCCTTGATTACTGACACCTATGAAACAATCAAGGTAAGTCTGGCAAGCGCACGATTCCAGAATGAGAAGGGTGTTCAGTCAAGGGTGGGTCTCAGAAGGAGAAGGCGGCTCCTTGGGTATGGGTCTTAGAACTTTGGAGGCAGGAAAAAAGGGCATGCAACGATCAGGGGTCCTCACTGGGAAGAGGAAAGAACTGTCATCTCAAAGATATTGAAGTAAGAGTAGTGAGGGAGGAAAAAACCTTGAACTTCTGAAGTGTTCAGGGTTTTACCTCAAAGCATCCCTCCCTGCCGCATGGCATAGCTCACAGACTGAAAGATTGGGTATCAAGAAGATTTGGGTTAAAATCCCCGCTTCTCCCCACCTTAGCCACTTGATAGATGGGTGATGCTGAACAAGACACTCAGTTTCTTCATCTGCAAAATGGGGATAATTGTAGCACCCAACTCACAAGGCTATTTCGAGCTATCAAATAAGATAGTTTCTGGGAAGGGCTTTGCCAACCATTTCCTCTCTGATGTGCTTTCTGACTTTCTAAAAGGTATTGCAGGGGGTGGTAACCCTCAGGCAGAAAAGCTTAGGGGCTCCAGGAAACCAGATCTAAATGTTGGGGTAAAGAACGCCCAGTCTTTTATGTGGCCAACTGTGCTCCCATGCTTTGTAGTAGGATGTGCTATTTTCTAAAGCTTTCAGTTACAGTCAGTCACTTGAAAGCCAGATCGGAACACACTGTACTGTGTGGTTATATGCCCATGGATCACCTTCCATGCCTAAAGATGCGAAGAAGAGATTTGAAGATGGTGTGGCAACTCAGACTTTAAGTTTCTTAAATCATAATGTTTGAAATGTGTTTGGGCTCAGAGCTAATAAACATAAGAGTTGGTGAGTGACTAAATAACTTCAGGAAGGTAGGGTGGTGCCATATTGTTTCAGTTGTTTTCCAGTTGCACTGACTCTTCATTTGGCAGAGATACTGGAGGAGTGGTTTGCCATTTCCTTCTCATTTTATAGATGAGGAAATTGAGGCAAACAGGATTAAGTGACTTGCCCAGGGTCACACAGCTAGCAAGTATCTTGAAGCAAAATTTGAGCTCAGGAAGGGGAGTCTTCCTGACTCCAGGCTCAGCACTCTATCCACCGAACCACCTATCTGATCAATTAGAAAAGTGCCCAATTAGAACGTTCCAGATTAGGAGGCAGAGGTCTTGAGTTTGAATCCCAGCTCTGCCAAGTCCCTTGTGACCTTGAACAAATCACTTAAACTCTCTAGTCCCGTTTTCTCTTTTGTAAAGTGAAGAAATTAGACTAAGTCACCTCGTAGGTCTCTTCTAGCCCTAAATCTATGATCCTACAATGCTGGCAATTAATATTAATATGGAAGATCTGTCTTGATACGTGTGATAAAATATAACTAGACATGATTTGATTCAATTCAATAAATAGTCATTCTAATTAGAATACTGAGTTATTTAGAGGTATTTGTCAGGCTGTCCTATAGAAAAGAGGCTTTAGCCTTTCAGGCAAAGGAAGGGACCCCACAGTCTAGTCTCTACATGAACAAGAGTCCACTCTGATATTCCCCACAAGTGGCCGTCTTATCTTTGATTGAAGACCTCCAGTGTGGGGGGAAGTCATCCCTTCCCAAGGTAGACTTCTCCAGTTTGGGATAGCTCTGATTCTTAGGAAATTTTTCATGTCAGGTCTAAATTTATCTTATTAAATCTTCTGTCTCTTACCCCCAGTTCTGCTCCTGTGAGGCCGGGCAGACTACACCTAATCTCTTTTCTATTTGACAACCCTTCAGAGCTTGAAGGCCCCAGTCATTGCCTCTGAATTCCCAATTCCACTCCTCTCCCCCCAAGAAAAAGTCTTCCCTCTTCCACTACAAACATCTATAGTTTCTTTATCCCCAGATAGCATGATCCTATGCTCTTCAGGCCATTGGCTATCCTGGACACTCTTCAGCTTATCAGTTGGGTTATTCAGTGGTGTCTGTTGCTGCAATTTTAATTTGTATTTGTCTTACTAAGGTTGACTTAGAGCATATTCTCACACAATTGCTTATAGTTTGCAGTTTTTGAGAATTGTCCATATCTTTTGGCCTACTGGGAAGTGACTCTTGGTCATATGAGGCGTATGGGTCTAGAGATGGTAGAGACTTCAAAGGCCCCATAATCTAACCCTTTCCATTTTACAGATGAGAAAACAGAGATCCTCCTGATGATAGCTGATAGGACTGGAGCAGGGGCTTCAGATGGGGATCTGATCAAAGCAGGGTATGGTGGAATATCCACTTCCCTTGTTCTTGATACCGTGCCCTGTGATCTGCCCATGAGCCTTAGGTTCTGTCCATGGATTCAGAGCACTTGCCAAGTGAAGCTAACTGCAAGGCTGAGGAATCTCTAAGTGGATAATTAGGAACCACTCCCATAGTGGACCCCAGAAATCCTGAACTACAAATTTTAGGGTGACTTGTAGGCTGGAGCCTGTCTTCCCCAAGACCTTCTCAATTCTCATTCTTACCACACTGAAATCTATTGGCTGAAGGCCACTGGTCACTCTGCAGATGAAGACACAGTGTCTTGGTCAACATCGCCCACCTATCAAGTAGCTAAGGGGGGAATTTGAGCTCGGGCCTTCTTGATTCCCAACCTTGCAATCTGTAAGCTGTGCCCTGTAGCAGGGAGAGACGCTTTGAGGTAAAACCCTGAACATTGCAGAAGGTCACCAGTGAGGCCACGAACCTATACATAAAAATCCTTGCTGACTGCCTATTGATTTAGAAAATCATAAATTGACATTTTAAAATAATAAATAAATAGATTAAATTAAAATTAAATTAAAATAAATTAATATTTAAATAATAAATAAAAATAATAAAATATTGCATTTTATTTTTACTTATTTTGTTAAGCATTTCCCAATTACATTTTAATCCGGTTCCAGTGGCAGTCAGGGAGTGCTACAGGTTTTAAATTTGATGCCTCTTCACTAGACTGACTCGCTGGAATCCTGGTAACCAAATGATCTCTGAGCAGTTTCCTTCAGGCTGATCTGGAAATCAGGAAGAACTTCCAAGGATGATGCTGGGACAGTGGTGTGCTGGAAAGATTTTTTAACAGCTGGCACTCTGGGGGAATATATGCACAACACAGTTTTCTGTTTAATCTGCATTCTTTACATTGGTCCATCACTTTCTTAAGACTAGACAATCAACAAAAGAGTAAATCAAGCCCCGATTTGTGGCATTTGTTGATTTCTGAGATGTGAATATTCACCCTGGAAATTTAACAACCAGCTCTTGGTGAGGGATATAGTTCTAGTTTCCCTCCCTTCCCCAACCCCCTCCTTCTATGGACACCTTTATTGCTCCTTTCCCAACCTCGCCTCTTTGGATCTGTAACAGGAGATTAGTGCCTTTCTCTTTTAAGTGAGATGATGAATGTAAAGTGCTTTGAGAACTTCAGAACTAGTATGTATCACTTATTGTTACACCCACAAACTTTTCACACTCTCTCCCCTGCTCTTAAGGCTAAGATGACTTCTCTCATTGAAGGATTCCCTGGATCCGGAGGAAATGCCCTAAGACGAAATAGGCTTCTCTCCTAGTTTCACTCTGATCTGATCAGAACTCTCTATAATTAATACCCAGGAAGATAAAACTCCAACAAACAAAACAATCACTTATCCAGTCCCTCCCCTTCATTTTATGATCAGGGTAACTGAGGCTCAGGTCTTGAGTGACCTCCCAAGGGCAAACCATTGTGTGTGACTTGGACAAGTCCCTTAAGTTCCCTTTGCCTCAGTTTTATCATCTATTTAAAAAAAGAGGGGGGGATCGTGATAGCAGCTATCAGCCAGGGTTGTTGTGAGCGTGAGATATTTGTAAAGTGGCAGGCATATAGTAGGTGCTACATAAACACTAGCTAGTAGAAGCAGTAGTAGTCATAGGAGTAGCAGTAGTAATATAGTAGTCATCATCATCTTCATTGTCATCTTCATCATCAGCCTCATCCTCATCATCATCCTCATCCTCATCCTCATCATCATTGTGATGTCTTCATCTCAGAACCAGTATCAGAGTTAAGTGTTTCTGATAACTGGCATTTGACAGCAATTCATGATATAATGTCAAGGGTAGCTTGTTTCTGTTTTAGATTTAGAGCTGAGAGGGACTTTAAACACAGCAAGGTGTCTCAGTACATAGAGTGAAATCAAGATAACCTGAGTTCTCATCCAGCCTCACACACTTACTATGTCTCACTTAACCTCTATACCTCATTTTCTTCATCTATAAAATGGAGTACACAGAGCATATATATGTATATACGTGTGTGTATACATGTATGTTTGTGTCTAATGTTAGCTATCTGTAGGGTATGGGGGGAGGGAAGAAAAAAGGGGAAAAAAAGAGAAAAAAGAAATTTACATGGTAATTGTATTATATATTTAAAAGAAATAGTTGTACATAACAGATTTGCAATTTCATGTGCAATCATTTTTTAAATTATACTATGTTATGAAAATACTTTTTTATTCCATGAATTAAAAATTTTTAAAAATAATAAAATGGGGCACACAGAGGTTAAGTTAGGTATTTTTTCCATATCCTTCTTCTAGACTGTAAAGTTTCATTCATTCAGGGGTTGTCTTATTTAAATATTATTCTCCTTTATCAAAAGTCCCAATTCCTACCTTCCATCACAGTGGTAACCAACAGTCAGGAAGACCTGCGTTCAAATCAGGTCTCAGGCACCTACTAGCTATATGGCTCTGGGCCAGTCATTTAACTTCTGTCTGGCTCAGTTTCCTCATCTATAGAATGAGGATAGTAATAGTACCTACCTCCCACGGCTGTTGTAAGGATCAAATTAGATGCATTTGTAAAGCACTTTGTAAACCTTAAAGGGCTATATAAATACTTACTGTCATCATCATCATTATTATTATCATGTAATCCAGACCTTTCATTTTACAGAAGAGGAAACTGAGGTTAAAGGACTTGTCACCTGTGACCCTACAAGTAGTCAGTAGCAGAACCAGGTCCCTTGACATGACAGCACCCTTTGCACTCTATCACGGACACCTGCCTGGAAGAAATCTCTTCAGTGATCTGTCTCAGTAGATTTACAGTTGTTTTATAGGGAATGTTAAAAGTATGATTCCTTTCCCTTTCCTCTTAGCATCACCAACAAGATGGCTTTCCAGAGACTGAACTGCATACATTTATGTCTGAATGCAAAGATCTGCCCAACTCTGGTAGATACAGGTTGGAAGAGGAAACCAGGAAGTCTCTCTTCTGCTGTTGTAAATAGTAAGTCTCAAATTCCTGGTTGCCACAGAGTACAAAGTGACAGGTAATTTGGAGATCACAGGCTTATGGTGGAAGTGGGATCCCCCTTCTCTGAGGAGATAGTAAGTTACTGGGTTACACATGTTCATTTAGAAGGACATTTGTGTTGTTAAAAGCAGTATTTAGAATGTTTTGGAGTTTTATGACTATTTTGGTGAGATGCTCTTTGAAGAAGAGGAACACCATCTCTTTTTAATAATCAAAGATTATCTTATTTTGAAGTTTGCTATTTCTGCCATATTTTATACTCATTTTTTTCTAGTTGCTGCTTTTGTCTTGCTTCCTACAAATGTCTTTGCTCTTTGTTCCCCCCTTAATACCCCCCCAATCAAATGCAAATACAAAAATGTAAATGAAAAGATGACTAACAGGAAAAGTACATGTCCCTGATGAAAGTTTGCATTAATTTTCTCCTGTCAACAGGCTTTGATGATCAGAAATGTGATCTAGAAAAAAAAAAGACAAAAGCCACCACTAGAGTTTGATCCGAGCCTAAAACCTAGCTCCCAATTCTGAGAAAGCCAGAGGATAGGGCAATTCATAGCATCATAATTGTTAGAAACAGAAAATGAAACCTTCTTTTGAGACATAAGGAAACAGATGTCAAGAGAGGGGAGGTGACTTAAAACACTTTATATCTGTGCTCATGGCTGCTGAAAATTGTATCCTTAATGATTTTTTCATATAAAGGGGTTTCTTAGCACTTCAATCCCATAGAAAATAGTAACGTAAGATTTAAAGATTTTAAATTTATTTTATTTTTAGTTTAACAACCATTTCTATAACATAGTATAATTTTAAAAAAAGATGATCGCACATGAAACTGTAAATCTACTAATATAAAATTTTTACAAGTGAGTATTTTTCCTGTGGTTGGGATGGAGTGGGAGTAGGGTAGAGATTTAAAAGATAAATTGTCAGGGTTATCTTACAAAGACTTTACCATTTGAAATTTTATTTTATTTATTTATTTTTGCTTTTTGGTGAGGCAGTCGGGGTTAAGTGACTTGCCCAGTGTCACACAGCTAATAAGTGTCAAGTGTCTGAGGCCAGATTTGAACTCAGGTTCTCCTGACTGGAGCTCTGTCTACTGCACCACCTAGCTGCCCCTCCTTTTGAAATTTTAAAATTTAAAATAATCCCATTTCTGAGATTCCTGAAAACACCTGCCTCAAGAAAAACATAAAGACACAAAAATAATTTGGTATTTGGTTCCTCCTTATAATCTCCTGTTGATCTGAGGCAGAGCATTTCTTAAGGGACAGGATGTCATTTATTAAAGTAAAAACTAATTTGAGTGACTCTGAAATAGTGAAATACAGAGTTTCTTAAGTCGCAAAGCAGGCTGGTTTTTTTGTTTGTTTGTTTTGTTTTGTTTTGTTTTTGATAGGAAATTGACGAGCTTTATGTATGTTTTATCTTTAAAGGTCTTAATGATGAAATCCTTGAAGCTGTGAAATCTCCCTGCTATTATCAAGTTGTACAGCAATAATGACCAAGTGTGTCTGAAATTGAAGGTTTTAAAGGAAAGCGAATGTGGGATATTTTGTGTGTGTGTGTGTGTGTGTGTGTGTGTGTATTTAAACAAACCCAGAAAAGTAGACAATTTGTGTGTGTGTGTATATATGTATATATATATATATAATATATATATATATGTATCCTTCAGATTGCATTTTCCTAGGCCTTTAAGTTCTGTTTATGTATATATGTATATAATATATATATTATATATATATATATATATCACCTATAAGTTCTGATGTTTGTATGATAGTCGTTAGAATTTCACAGAGTTGGAGGGGATGTTTTAAAATTGTGTTGTTCAGCTTGATGGAGACGCAGCTTTTTGGTGTCCTGGCCTTAGAGTCTGCAAGGCCTACCCCTGAAGCATACTCATTTCTCTTAATCTCTCACTGTCCCAGGAAACTCCCTAACCAAGACTACATTTTTTTTAGAATTCCATTTTGTTTTATTTTCAGCTCTAAATACACTTCTTCTACCCTTCCCACCCTTACTCATTGAGAAGGCAAGAAAAAGTAAAAACCATTACAAATATATATAGCAAGATCACAAGTTACAGGAGAGTTCCCAACCTGGGCTGTTGGAGGAAATTTCCATACTGGGAAACCATACCAATGGGAGAGATAAAAATCGTCTGATGCATCCATCTCCATTCTCTTTCTTTCCCCTGGATCTTCTGGAGAAGGAACAATACCTGTAGAAATGTCTAAGGTGTTTGGATGGAACAGGTTCAAACAGAGAACATTGATTTTAAAGGTATAGTAAGTGCCCAGAGGGCTAGGACTAAGTTTTTGTCTTTGGATTCCCAGGATTCTACAAAAGTGCCTGCCACATAGGGCTTAGGGATAGGGAGTGGATCTGTGATTTCATCAGTAGGGGGAAATAAAGAAACTCCCCCAACCAATGTAGATGGTACCTTCTCTGAAATTTAAAATCTTAAGAAAACTGTCCTATAGCATTGAGAGTCATGGGACTTGCTCAGGGTCAATCAATTAAGTATCAAAGATCAGATTTGAACCAGGTCTTCTTGGCTTGAAGCCTATTCTTTATCCAGGCCATCTTTCACCTGGCACGTAGATGGCATTTAATAAATGCTTTTTGAATAAAGTTTAATTGAATTACAAGCTTGGGGTTTTGGTTACCCTTCTGAGGTTAAGCTTCTAGTTGGGGAACGTGTGTTACCTTGTTTGGTTTATTTTTTCTCCATTCCACTTACTACCTCCTCCCCCATGCTCCAAGATCGCTTAAAATGGTAGGAGGCAGCGATAAGGGGAGAACAAGAAATTTCAGCAGCAGTGTCCATTGCCAAGAGAGGAGACGGCCTCTCATAGGCTGAGAGTCTGCCCAGGAATTGTGTAACTGATCTTTGAATACATTTTTAGAATTGGATTCAAACTGAAATGTTCTAGTGTGGGATGGTGGGTAAATAATAATAATGGAATAATAATAATAATAACTAGATTTTAAATAGTACAAAGGTGCTATTTAAATGCTAATTTTAACTATGCTAAGAGCTTGACAAATATCCCATTTGCTTTGGCTGAATATGTATGAGAGAGGTGACATATCGTCATTCCCTAGGGCTATGGAATAATGCCATCCTTTGCTTAGGCATCAGCTTCAAGGAAACAACAGGGTGCATTAGCTATGTGAGCAGCTCAATGAGAATGTTGCCATCCTTGCCAAATGGTAGAGAAGACAGTTTCCTAGAGATGTGAAATAGATTTGGAATTTTCTAAGGTCAGGTCAGCCTCCAGTCTGGGAGACCAGTGAGCAAAGTGAATTTGAACAGGCTTACGCAGGTCTATTACACTGGGGGAGGCAGGAAAATGGGAATCCAGGGAAGCTGTATTTGCTTTTGAACAATTGGAGCCAGGTCTGGAGAAAGGAAGAAGACTCATCTTCCTGAGTTCAAATCCAGCCTCAGATACTTACTAGCTGTCTGACCCTGGAAGTCACTTAACCTGTTTGCCTCAGCTTCTCATCTGTAAAATGAGCTGGAGAAGGAAACGGCAGACCACTCCAGTATCTTTGCCAACAAAACCCCAAATGGGGTCATGAAGAGTTGGACACAACTGAAAACAACTGAACAACAACAAAATAGAGTTAAATAGTCAGAACTTAAAGCTGCCTCTTTTTCCTTTATATTTCTTTAGCCCTAAAGGGTTGAGCCAATGGACTTAGAGTAGTGGCTGAGAGTTTGGGCAGGTTCACAAGCTCACCTGAATCTAAACTGGCATCTCAAATGAGATCATATTTGTAAAACACTTAGCACAATGCCTTGAACTTGTTTCCTTCTCCCTCTTCCACCCTCCACTGACATCCCTGTCCATGTACATACTTACAGTCTATGCCAAATTAATCTATGGGAAAATAGAGTTCGTTGACCTAAGGCTAGAAAAAGAGAAGTTTAAGTTTGTCCTGAGGAAGTAGTGATTTGGTTTTGTTGGTGTTGTCCCGGACCTGTGATTTCAAGAATATTAAAACTTGTTCAGAATATAATTAAGAATGACTCCATCTGTTAAACACCAAAATATAAATCCCACAAACAAAGGAGAGGTGAACAAAATTGAAAGCAAAAAACAAACAAAAAACCCCCCAAAACCCATTGAATTAATAAATAAAACTAGGAGCTGGTTTAAAAAAAACACAATAAAATAAATGTTATTACCTAATAACTTGATTTAAAAAAAGAAAGAAGAAACCCCAATCAACAGTATCAAAAATTAAAAAAGTGAATTCACAAGCAATGAAGAAGAAATAAAGGCAATTATTTGGAACTGTTTTTACCTAACTCTATGCCAATAAAACTGACAATATAAATGAAATAGATGCATATTTACCAAAATGTAAATTGCCCATATTAATCTTATCTTAGAAAAAGAAACTGAACAAGCCATAAATGAGTGTCCAAAGGAAAAAAAAAACCCAGGACCAAATAGATTTACAAACAAATACTTCCAAACATTTGAACTTCAAATACAAAGTATTTAAAAGAATAAAAGGAAAAGAAGGGATCCTACCAAATTCTTTGTGTGACATAAATATGGTCTTGATATTTAAACTAAGGAGAATCAAAACAGATAAAGAAAACTATAGACCAATATCCCTAATGAATATTGGTGTAAAATTTTAAAATAAAATATTAGCAAAGAGACTACAACAACATATCACATTTATACTAGGAATGCATGGCTAGTTCAATATTAGAAAAATTATAAAAATAATTGACCATATTAATAAAAAACAATAAAAATCATATGATCATATCAACTGATGCAGAATAAGGTTTGACAAGGTACAACACCCACTCCTGTTAAAATAACTACAATGCATAGGAATAAATGGAGCTTTTTTCCAAATGATAAATAGTATCTATCTAAAACTAAGAGCCAATATTATTTGTAATGAGGCTGTTATTTACCTTCCCAGTAACATCAAGGGTAAGGCAAGGATGTCTATTATTATCATTACTGTTCAGTACAGTGCTAAATAGGCTTGCTATAGTAGTAATAATACAAGAAAAAGAAATTGAAGGAATTAGCATTGGTGAGGAGAAAACCAAATTATCACTTTTTTTGCAGATGAATTAGAGAACTCAAGAAAATTGACTAAAAAACTAATAGAAACAATTAATTTTTGCACAGTTGCAGGCTAAAATATACCTACACAAATCATCAGCATGTCTGTGTATTAATTACCACAAAATACAGCAGGAAGAGAGAGAAAGAGAAATTCCATTTAACATAACTACAGAAGGTATAAAATACTTGGGAGTCTACCTGCCAAAACACACATAGGAACTATATAAACACAATTACAAAATATTCTTCACACACACAAAAAAAATCTAAATAATTGGAGGAAAATTAATCATGGGTAGGTACAGTCAATATTATCAAAATGACAATACTATCTCAACTAATTTACTGTTATGCCCATCAAATTCCAAAGGATTACTTTATAGAGCTAGAAAAAAATAATAATAAAATTCATCTAGTGGAACAAAAGGGCAAGAATTGCAAAAGGAATTAATGAAAAAAGTGGAAACAAAGGGAGCTTGGCAGTACCAGATCTCAAACTATATTACAAAGCTGTAATAATTAAAATAGCTTGGTGCTAGGTAAGAAATAGGTTGATCAGTGGAACAGAGTAGGTACACAATATATAGAAGTTAATGACCACAGTAGCCTAGTATTTGACAAACCCAAGATCCCAGGCATTGGAGCCAGAACTGACTGTTGCAGTTTCATGGTGTGTCGTGGGATCATCTCAAATGAATTCAGACTCAGACTATCTCAAACCCAAGCAGTGGCATTTATTGAGAGTGATGCCTCTCAGGAAGTGGACTGAGTTCCAAAAGGAACTGGCAACTTATCAGAGGAAGATGTGAATTTTTATAGGGCAAAAGATGCAATTACATCATAACAGAATATGTGAATAATAAAATATAGGAAAGGTTTGTTAAGGGATTAGGTAATAGGGGAAAGGTCCCACCCTCAATGGAACTACACATGTGGCTATCCATAATGCATTTAGAAAAACCCATTTGGGGGGTATATATGTATAATAATGATATTATAATAAGCCTCTCTGAGTCATAAGTTCACCTAAAGGACAGCTTTTGCTATTACTGTGCAAGTGCCTACTTAGGGAAAGTTCCTTCTATTGTTTTGAGGTCCATATCCTGCTCAGGCATCCTGGTGGTGCTATTTTCCGACTGGCTGGGTATTGTGGTCCTGTCTGAGATTAGACAGATGTGGTTGTGGTTGAGTGCATGGACACACCTGCTGTTTCTGTGAGAAATATGAGAATTGGGTCTGGGGGCAGTGGTTAACTAGAGGCAGTGGCTAGGATTCCATCACTCACTATTAAAAAAAAAAACTGAAAAGCAGTCTGGTAGAAACTAGCTATAGGCCAATAGCTTACATCACACACCAAGACAAACTTCAAATAGGTAAATGATTTAGACATAAAGAGTGAAGTAATTAACAAATTAGAAGGGCATTAAAGAAATTACCTGTCAGATCTATGAATTAAGGAAGAATTCATGTCCAAACAGGAAATAGTTTCACAGAAGGCAAAATGGATAGTTTTGATTACATAAATTAGAAAGTTTTTGTACAAACAAAAAACAATGCAGCAAAAATTACGAGAAGTAGGAAACTGGGAAAGAAAATCTTTTAAGCATTTCTTTGATAAAGGTCTCATTTCTAAGAGATATAGAAAACAAATTCAAATTTATAAGAATAAGAGCCATTCCCTAATTGATAAATTGTCAAGGATATGAATAGACAGTTTCAAAGGGAGAAATCCAAGCTGTCAATAGTCATGTGAAAAAATGTTCTAGATCATTAATAATTAGAGAAATCCAAATTAAAACAACTCTGAGGTACCACCTTATATCCATCAGATTGGCTAAGATGACCAAAAAAAAAAAGGAAATGCTGGAGGGCATGTGGAAAAATAGACACATCTGTGCACTGTTGGTGGAGTTATTAATTAGTCTAATCATTCCAGAAAGCAATTTGGAACTATATCATAAGAGCTGCAAACTGTGCATATTATTTGGTTCATCAATAGCACTATGAGGTCTATACCCCAAAGAAATTAAAGAAAGAGAAGGATCCGTATATACAAAAATATTTAGAGTGGTACCTTTTGTGGTGGGAAAGAATTGGAAATGGAGGGGATGCTCATAAATTAGGGAATGACTAAACAAGTTTCGGTAGATGTGTGTGATGGAATGCTGTTATACTATAAGAAATGATGAAGAGGTGGTTTTAGAAAAACCTAGAATACTTATATGAATTGATGCAAAGTGAGGTGAGCAGTGTGAAGAGAACAATTTTTTTTTTGCTTTTTTTTGGTGAGGCAATCGGGGTTAAGTGACTTGCCCAGGGTCACACAGCTAGTAAGTGTTAAGTTTCTGAGGCTGGATTTGAACTCAGATCCTCCTGACTCCAAGGCCAGAGCTGTATTCACTGCACTACCTAGCTGCCCCTGAAGAGAACAATTTTTTACAATAAAAACAATATTGCAAAGACAAACAACTTTGAAAGGCTTAGGAACTTTGATCAACACAATGGAACCAGAGGATTTGTGATGAAACATGCTCTCTATTTCCAGATAGTGAGGGGATGGATTCAGAACGAAGACTGAAGTATATTTGCATTTTGGACACGGCTGATATGAGAATTTGGGTTTCTTTTGGCTATATATATTTATACTGGGTTTTGTTTTTCTTGCAGAGCAGGTAGGAGAGAGAGGATTTGAAAGTGAAAATAAAATAAGATTTAATTTTAAAAATAGCCTTATACATTCACAAATTTGTAAAACTTATTCATATGCTAATATATCATTTACAGCAACAAAATTAACAATAAATACTTCTTTAAAATTGTAGTGTACCCATTCTTATATGTAACCTATTAAGACTAGTCTGGAGAACTCCCACTTTCTTCATGGCATCCTTTATGCCTTCCTCTCCCCCCACCCAGTTCTAACCTTCCACTGATAATAAAACATTAAAATGCTTTAAAACACGTTGCATTTTCATAGTTTCTCTGTCAGTACAGTTTTATAATTAAGGCAGTACAGTATTTTGACTTAGCTGAGAAATGAGGTGTTTTTTGTCTCTCTGATAGGTCGTAGGAGATACCATGGGCTAATGTTACAGCCAAGGCATTTTAATCATTCTAAAGTTTCATATTTCAAAGCAGATAAATTTGCATGAAGTCTAGAACCACAAACCTGATGAGTCCTCTTCACTTTAGGCCTTATTTTCAGTGACTAATTGTCTGGAAAGGAGGCATGTTATTTGATTTCCTAATTAATAAAGAGGCACTGTTACAATACTGAAAAATGAAAGGTGAAAAATGTTTTTCACACAATGAGAATCTGATAAAACCTGAATCATCGTGTACTTATTTGAAGGGAAGAAGAGGGAGGAAACCACACAATAATTAGTTGTATCAACCTCATTTTTTAAAGTTTCATCTTTAAAGCTTTAATAAATTTCATCATAGTAAATTATACCCCTCTTTTTCTAGTTTTCCTGGTTGTAAGATGGCTGAGGTTGGAATTACTTTAAGTTTTATCACTGTTAGAATGAGATTGTCTTTACTGTGTGATGCGCATTTCCTTGTTATAAAGCACAACCCCACTAGCATGTGAGTGTACTATCCCTTTAACTTCAGCCTTCTCTGGCTATCACTCTCTATATGCACTCTCTATATGCCCTTCAAGGCAACTCAGACGTGAGCTGATAGCAAAATTTTCAGTGTGAGCATCTACATCTTAGAATTCAACAAACTAAAAATCAGATCTTGATTAATAAATCAAAATTTTATTGATTGCTTAGAAAGCGATAGAAAAAGATTGAACTTTAAAGTTGTGTCACGGGTACTTTTTGGGGGGGGAATCTGGTTGTTAAACACTTACTTACACACTCCTGCCTGCATGTGTTATCTCTCCCTATTAGAATGTAAGATCCTTGAGGGCAGGGACTGTCATTCTTTTGTATTTGTATTCCCAGTGCTTGTACAGGGCCTAGCCCATAGAAAGAGCTAGTGAGGCAGCAAGGTGGCTCAGTGGATAGAACTCTAAGCCTGGACCTAGGAAGAACTGACTTCAAATCCAGCCTCAGACACTTACTAGCTGTGTGGTCTGGGCAAGTCACTTAACTTCCGTCTACCTCAGTTTCCTCAACTATACAGTGGGAATAATAATAGCACCTACTTCTCAGGGTTGTTGTAAGGATCCAAAGAGACTGTCCCTGACTTCATGGTCGGAAATTCATCATCCTGCAAGATGAATTCAGCTTTGTTAACTCATACCTCCTTAGGTCATTTCCTACCACAGCAGTAAGATTTCATTTCCCTGGTTTCTGCCCCTTCCAGCTTTTTTTTTTGTGTGTGTGTGTTGTCTTCCATCATTAGAATATAAGGTCCTGGGGCAGCTAGATGGCGCAGTGGATGGAACACCGGCTGTGGAGTCAGGAGGACCTGAGTTCAAATCTGGCCTCAGACCAAACACTTGACACTTACTAGCTGTGTGACCCTGGGCAAGTCACTTAACCCCATTGCCTAGCCAAAAAAAAAAAAAAAGTACGCCCTTCTTTGTATCCCCAGTACTTAGCACAGTGCCATACACATAGGTGATTAATGAGTGTTTGTTGACTCTGTAAAGTGCTCACCACAATCCTTGCCTGACACATAGTAGGCATTTAATAAATGCTTGTTCCCTTCCTCCCAATGAATGTTTTTTCATCATTTGTTCCTCCATGTAGTAAGGATGATGGAGCATGGCACGTCCCCCATGCAAGTACAGGGCGGAGGTGCTTGAAACCTGAACGTGCAAAAAGCTGTGCTGCATGGTTTGGAAGTGGCCAGTAGAATTTTCTAAGTTTCTTAGGGTCATGGACTGCTTTGTTCTTTGTTTTGTAATCTTTGTTTCTACAGCATCTATGCTCAGTGCCTGACGCATAGCAGGTGCTTACGAAATGTTTTTCACTTGAATTGAATATTTTATCCTGACGGATTTGTCTCAAGGATGTGGTAAAAGAAGCCTTCACTTCAGGCTGAGTCTTTGGGATGGAGGACTCACATCTAAGCGGGGCAGTTCTGATGCAAGCTCAGTAATGCTTGGACAACCCCCCACTGTGCTATGGGAGGTGATGGTGAGGGATTAGGTAGCTAGAAGCAGCTGCTGTCTGTCACTCCTCCTTTGGAAGCTAGCATACTCACAGAAATCCTAAAACAAGCACATCGTCCAGACAACTAATGAGAGACAGCGTGGTCCGGTACAAAAAGTTCTGGATTTGGAGTTGGAAGACACAGATTCAAATCCTGGCTTTTCTGTTTTCCTATCCATGGTACCTTTGGCAAATCTTTAAAACTCTCTGGACCTCAGTTTCTTTATCTATTAAATGGGAGGGAGGGTGTACTAGATGACATTAGCTACGGTCCCTATCAGCTCTAACTGGATAGTCTTCTAAAATAACCCTACTTAAAATCAACAAATGCTCTGTGATTTGCCAGCTTCATTCATAACATGAAGAGGAAGCCTACTGGTTGAATTAAGTTTGATTTTGAATCTAGAGCCTCCCTTTGCCAAGTTCAGGAATGCCTCCTAGAGAGGGTAGCAAAAGAATTCCCCTTTTAATTTTCAAATTATTTTTCCTTTTTGTAAGTTTTTGCTAACAGGAAGGCTCAGCTGCTGGCTGAAAGTATTTTGCTTGGGAGTTTTTTTGTTTTGGCTTTGGTCCTGGAATTAAGTTGGACTGGGGCACTCCCAGTAGGGAAACTCCCACCACCATGGCAAATTAACTGCTTATCGGTAAATTGTAGTCTTATACTTTAGAGTTACCTTAGGGCTCTGAGATGTCAAGTGATTTACTCCTGGTCACACAGCTAATAGGTATAAGAGAGAAGACTTGACCTTAGTTCTTCCTGATTTCAAGGCCACAAAGCTCCCACTACCCCCACTACATAAACAGAAAATGTGGTCCAGGGACTCCTGGGGGCCCCAAGACCCTTTTGAGAGTCTGTGACGTCAAAACTATCTTAATAATAAGATGTTTTAATTTCGAATGTGATGAATATAAATAGATATCATTCACATAAGCAAAAGCTCCTTGAGGTCGTCAACAATTTTTAAGAACGTAAAGGGATCCCAAGTCCAAAAGTTTGAGAACCATTGGTCTACATCATTTCACCTCTCATTTGGCTGGAGATATTTTTACATTTATGCCATAGTCTTTATTCCTGATAAGAATAGAGGCCATTTTTTTCCTTCATCATATCAATAAAATAGCTAGAAGTGGAAAGCAAAACCATTAAAGTTCTTCCATGGAAGTGGTGTTTTTTGTGGGGAGCAGCATTTGGAGAATAGATAGACAGACAAACAAATAGATAGATATGATGAGGTTTAGAGGTTAGGTGTCCTGGCCAGAGTCTTAAGGAATCTGAGCACCTGTGAGCTAGTGGCCAGCTTGTAAAAATCTCAGCAGTGGCTAGATTATAAGAATCCGAGCATTTTAATGGAGATGAGATGGACCTTATATACAGAAGGACTATGGGAGGGATCTAGGAGTGGCCAAGTAGTCTATGAGGTAATAGAACTCCAGGGGTGGCCAAGGGAGAATGGAGCCTAGATAGGATTAAGGGTGGAAAGTGGCCTGGGGACATAAGGAGGTCTAGGCTAGGTTAAGGATAACAGATTGGGCGTGGCCACAATGAAAGGCCAGTTGATTATAGCTTCAGGGGAACACCAGAGATTTGGCCATGTGGGAAAGTCCAGGGTTTTTCCTTTTTGGGGTCCAGATCCCATCCTCATCAGATAGATAGGACAGATAGATAGACTGACGGTAGGTAGACAGGATAGATAGATGCACAGACAGAGAGACAGGATAGACAGTGATATAGACACGCAAGACGAGTAGGGGTAGGGGACAGATGATGGAGAGCAGGAAGGGCCACCTGGTAAGATCATCTTTGATGTTTAAGTGAAAAATATGGAATCAAATTATGGACTCATAATTGAAATGCCTTTCCTTGTTTCCTTTCACAAACAACTGTGTTTTGCCACCACGTCTCCCACTAAATCACCTACATTGGCATCATAGCCTATTACCATCAATGCCATATAACAACAGCAGCAGCAGCAGCAACAATAATAACATTTATATGGTGCTTACAATGTGCCAGGCAATGTACTAAGTGCTTTACAATTATCTCTTTGATGCTCATCACAACCCTGGGAGGTAGGTGCTACTATTCTCCCCATTCAATGGATGAGGAAGCTGAGGCAAACAGAGGATAAATGATTTGCCCAGGATGACACAGTTAGTACATGTCTGAGGCTGAATTTGAACTCAGGTCTTCCTGACTCCAGGCTCTATGCGCTATCTACTGCACTACCTATTTCCCAGTAGAAGGCAAGTTTCTTGAGGACAGGAAATGCTTTTGTTTTTTGTCTCTCTCCTCAGTACCTAGCACACAGTCACCATTTAATGAGTAGTCATTTGAATTGAGTTTGCTTGAGAATGGAGAAAAGATAGAATTGTATTGTCTACACCCTAATGGCCTGCTGGCTTATGTAAACTGCACATGTTGGAAACCCTTTGAGACTATAGCAACATTACAAATATTTGTTGAGTTGAACTGAAATAGATGTTTCAAAGTTCAGCTAGAGAAAGCAACCTAGTTGCAGGGCCTAACTATTAACTTCCTCAGTATTAACTAACTTGGGTGCATTTGGCCATCCCCTTGGGTGTCTTCAAGCCAAATCGCTGAAAACTGAGGACATTAATATGACATAGTGTATAATAATGATGCAATTATCCTGGAAGGAAATTGCTTTTATGACATACTTTTCTCTTGGAAAACAAAACAAAACAAAAACAGAAATATTAAGCATATTTCAGGTTTAAAATAAAGGCAGGATCTTACTGTTATATTTAATTCTATAAACAATAATTAAGTGCTTTCTAAATGCTAGGTGCTGTGCAAGGTACTGGGGTGACAACTAGAGAAAAACTAAAAGGTTCCTCCTTCCCTTCAAGAAGCTTGCTTGCATTCTGCTGGAAGATAATGTGTGACCCTGGGCATATTACTTTAACCTCTATCTGCCTCAGTTTCCTCAGCTGTAAAATAGGAATCCTAACACCACCCACAACCCAGGGTCGTTGTGAGAATCAAATGAGATGTTAAGCACTTAACCCATTGGCTGGCACAGAATAGACACTATAAATGCTAGCTATTTAGAGCTACAAGGGATCTCAGAGGCCATCCACTTCAACCCCTCATTTTACATATGGGGAAACTGAGGCTCAGGGTACAAGTAACCTGTCCAAGATCACTCAGGTAGCAAGTGACAAAGATGAAATTTGAATTCAGGTCCCTCTGACTACCAGTCTAGTGTTTTGTTTTATTTCCCCTACTAAATAAATACAACGTAAGGACTGAAAAGGCACTAAGGACTAAGAATCAGCAAAGGCAGGACTGAGGAAATGACATATGCCTGAAATTACCTCCAAAGGGAAGCTAAGGATTCTAAATGGAGATGAGGAATTCAGAATGCATTTCAAGCATTTTGGGAAGCCTGTGTAAAGCTTTAGGCAGTGATAGGAGAATCAGAGAGTCCTAGATTAGAGCTAGAAAAGAGGCTATTGAATCCAACCCCTTCATCTTTATAGATGAAGCCACTGAGAGACAGAGGTTAAGTGACTTGTCCAGGGTCACATAGCCAGTAAGTGTCTAAGGGAGAATTTGAACTCGGGTCCAACACCATCTACTACACCCTGAAATAGCAAGCAGGCCAGTTTGGTTGGAAGAAAGAATAAATGACAAGGGAGTAATGAGAAATGAGCCTAGAAAGATAGACTGGGACAGGTAGTGAAAGGCTTTAAAAGACAAGCTGAGGAATGCTTTGTGCTAGAGACAAATAGGGATGAGACTGGGAACAGAGAAAATAATTAGGAAACTATTGGAATAGTCCCTGCAGCCACATTCCTTTTTTTCTTTCTTCCTCTTCTTCTTCTCATATCTCAGTTTTATTTTGCCTTTTTAAGGAAATAAGTAAATATAAAGTCTTGAATACCAATTATATTCCCAGTGTTGTGCTAGGAGTATAGGAAAAGCAAATTAGCCATCCCAACCTTTCTTCTTGCTGCTGCTGCTGTTGCATCTTGCCAAATGGACCACCAAGGGCTACACCTGGGAAGAGCTAATCCTTGCTGTTTCTGGGACGTGACACTCCATTTCCTTATCCCCTGCATTTTCCCTGTTTTGGGCTGAGAATTCAAATCCCCAAAACTGTCATATTTTCTCCTTCCTCACCTCTTCCACCTGGCTTCCCTGGTTTCTTTTAAGACTCACCTCAAATCGCTTCTCCAAGAAGTAACTTTGAATTTACCCTCTTTCCCCTTTCAACATTTTGATCTGAGAGCTGGAATGAAGTCACTAACCATTACCCATGTCTCTGAAAAGGGCATGTAAATCCACTGCTCTATTGTTCCATTCACTATTTCTGTGCCTTCCCAGACCAAAACACGCTTTCCAGCCCTCCGCTACTCTATTTGAGTTGTCTCTCTTCCAGGGCAAGGCTTGTCTTGTTTTAATACTTGTATCTCCAGGACTTAGCCCCCAGTGCGTGGCACATAGTAAGAGCTTAATAAATGCTTTCCGGTCTTTGAAGACTGAACATATCTGTGATACCTTTTGCAAACAGAATTCCTTATGAATTATGAGATTTTAGCAATAACAAATGAATTTTGAGATGACTTTGGATTGAAACCTCATTTCATTTTTAATAATGGAAAGAGCACTGCATTTAGACTCAGAAGACACAGACAGCTAAAATTAGAAGAAAAGCAGTAAATTGGAGGGATCTTTGAAACTAGTTACTCTGATATAGGTCTCATTTCTAAGATATAGGGAACTGATTTAAATTTATAAGAATAAGAGCTATTCCTCAGTTTATAAATCCTTAAAGGATATGAATAGGAAATTTTCAGAGAAAGAAATCGAAGGCATCAATAGCCATATTAAAAATGCTTTATGTCATTAATAGAGAAATACAAATTAAAACAATTCTAAGATACCAAACTCACACCCATTAGATTGGCTAAGATGACAAAAAAAAAAAAGGAAAATGACAAATGCTGGAGGGTCTGTGGGAAAACAGGCACACTAATGTATTGTTGGTGGAGCTATAACTAGTCCAACCATTCTGGAAAGCAATTTGGAACTATGCCTAAAAAGCTATTAGCTTGTGCATACACTTTGACCCACCAATTCTACCACTAAGCCTATGCCCCAAAGAGATCAAAGAAAGAGGAAAAGGACCCAAATGTACAAAAATATTTGTAGCAGTTTTTTGTGGTAGCAAAGAATCGGAAACTGAGGGGACCCCCATCAACTGGATGATGACTGAACAAGTTATAATATATATGAATGTGATGGAATACTATTGTCTTGTAAGAAATGATGAAGGAGATGGTTTCAGAAAAAGCTGGGAAGACTTACATGAACTGATGCAAAGCGAAGTGAACAGAACCAGGAGAACAATTTATAACAGCAATGTTGTAAAGAAAATCAACTTTGAAAGACTTAGTAACTCTGATCAACCTAATAATCAAGCACAATTCTAAAGGACTCATAATGAAACGTTCTATCTGCTTCCAGATAGAGAGGATGGATTTAAAGTGCAAATTGGATCCTCCTCCTCCTTTTTCTAATTCTTTTTCTTCTTCTTCTTCTTCTTCCTCCTCCTCCTCCTCTCCCTCTTCCTCTTCTTCTTCCTTTCTGTCTCTCTCTCTCTTGTTGTGTGGGGGAGAGTGGACATAGCTAGTGTGGAGATTTGTATAAATACACATTTCAATAATGGGTTTTGTTTTTCTTGCCTTCTCAATTAGTGAGAGAGAGAGGATTTGGAATTAAAAATAAAATTAAATTAAATTTAAATTTTTTTTTAAAAAGCAAACAAAATTTTTAAAAGGAGAAAAAGACATGGGTTCAAACCTAAATTCCAAGGTTACTTCAAGGATGTAAGTAAACCCTGCATTGCCTACCTTATTGTAAGATCCAAATGAGTGTGTACAAAGTACTTTTTAAACAATAAAGTAATATTGTACATAAATATTAGATATAAGTTCTACTATGGAATCATATAATAGAACTCATCTAGAAGTAATCTAATCTAAATAGCCCCAGGTGGCCATTCAACCTTCCAGTGAGCACTCTCAGTGACAGGGAGCTCACTACTATTTAAACTGTTCATTTCATTTTTGAACAGTTCTCGTTGTTGAATTCTTTGCTATACTGAGCTGAAATAAATCTTGTCTGTTCTGCCCACTGATTCTATTTTTCCCTCTGGTGACACATAGAATAAATCTAATAATTCATATTCGAAAGCTGTCACATAAGACCACCAAGGTCTTTTCTTCATCAATCTAAGAAAGGGGATAGAGCCATACAGTTGTTTTTCACCTGCTGAGGCAAAAAGTTAGAGGGGGAAGGTATGATAATAGCCCAGAGAAAAACCAGTGATGAGAGACGAACAGCAACACAGAGAACACCTGACTGTGACCACAAAAGAATCCATTTCCTCTCCACGGCCATTGGGAGGAAGGACAGACCCCAGGAAAGGGGCACCATGGTGACAGAACCCTTGGAGTTTGACCATGGTATAAACCAGGATAGGACCACTGATGTAAGGTTTGCAGACAGATTGCTATGGGGGGGGCAGTGTGCTCCCCTCCATGTCAACATGGACAAACACACCCCTTTTTACTCCATGTGGTTAAAGCTCTGGGGAGGAGGAGGTGGTGTGATTAGGGAGAGGAGGACCATGATAGGATTTTAGCATTCATTAGCCTCCAGGAATCTGTTAGAAATGTACAAGAGTAGGCATCATGGGAACTACAATGATGGCAAATGGAGTGGTTGCAAAGAGTGCTAGGCCCATGAGAACAGAAAAGAGGCCTGAATAAATGTGGAACCACTGCTGCTGTTCTCTTGGTAACAGCTCAGGGGAACTCTTTGGCATGGGTTCAGTTCTTTGTGTGAGCACTTATAGGAATAGATTTAAAGGAAGTGATTTATGCGAATCAAATCAAAGTGGCCAATTTAGGTAACCCATTAAAATTCTCAGTTGAAAGTTTCTCTGATATTTGAGTTTTTATTGGATTCTTAATAGATGAGCCCATTTAAAAAAAACATATATATGATATATCACATATATCCTTATATATTATATATGTATCCTCATACTATATATGAATGTACAGATATACACATGTATACATACATACATATAAATATATATACATACACACTCATGCACATATACAAGGCAGGGTCCCAAATCACATCAAGATGCTAAGAAATGACCACCCAATAAAGTTACCTCCACTTAGTGCCTACCCTTTGGGAAATAGCTGAGTATATTTTCATTTATAAATATAATGGAATCCTGCTGTGCTATAAAAAAAATGGTGAAAGGGATGGTTTCAATGAAACCTGGAAAGGCTTGTATGAACTGATGCAGCATGAAGTGAACTGAATCAGGAAAACAATTTATATAATAACAAGTTGTGGGGAAGGGGATTAGCATATGGTAGATCAGGAAAGGCTTCACATAGAAGGAGGTGTTTGAGATGCATCTTGAAGGAAGAGAGGAATTCTAGAGATGAGGAGGGAACATACTCCAGTCCCCCATGTTCAAAACCTTGGTGGTACCTTTGAATCTTCCTTTGCTTTCCCATATCCAAGAAGTCACCAGTGCCTATTGATTCTACCTCTGAATCTCTCTCTCCTTCATGCCCTCTTCTCTCTTCTCACCATCATCCCCTCAGTAGGCTCTCATTATTGCACACTTGGATTATCACAATAACATCCTGATGGGTCTTCCTACCTCCATTCATCTTTTCATGTTCTTACCAATCTAATCTGGTCAAGCTGCTACTCTGCTCAAAACCTTCTCAGGCTCCCGACTACTCATGGAGCCAAGTTCAAGCTCATTTCCCCAGTTTTCAGACTCCTCTCTGTTGGAGGACAACCATCCCTTTCCCAGACTCATTTCATACTACTCTTCTCATACCCTATGCAACAGCCATATTGGGCTGCCCCCCAGAGATGGTCCCCATCTTCTTGTCCTTTTTGCCTTGGCTCGATCCTACCACATAGTCCTAGAATGCCCCCTTCTTGTTGAGTTCCCACACATCCTTTAAACTCAAATGCCACATCCTCCAGAAGTCTTGATTCCCATCTCACAAAGAATGCTACACCTCTCTAGTGTGTTTGTATTTAGTCTTTTATATGTGTGTTACATATTGCTCCCTCCCCCAATGAGGCTGTAAGTTCCATGAAGGCAGAGGGTATCATCTATATTTTGTATCTCCTTCAACAGCTAGCAGAGTGGGAAATAATATTTGTACTACTTACACAGATGTTGGAGGGGCCACAGCAAAATAAGCACATAAGTATTCTGTTGGTAGAATTCTGAATTGCTTCAGTCATTCTGGAAAGCAATTTGGAACTGTGCCCCCAAAGGTACTGTACATACCCTTTGATTCAGCTATACCACTACTAGGAATATGCTGCAAAGAGATCAAAGACATGAAGATATGTAGACAATATTTATGGTAGCTCTTCTCTCTCTTTTTTTAAAATTTCTGGCTTATTTATCATTGTTTCTTTTTCTAAAATTTTATTCATTTTGTTTTTGACTTATGAACATTTCCATAACATAGTAGAATTTTTAAAAAGATGATTGCACATGAAACTGCAGATCTATTAGGTACAACTTGCTATTCCTTTTAAATATGTAATAAAATTATTATGTAAATTTCTTTTTTCCCCTTTCCCCCAAAGATGGCTACCATTAGTCACAAATATGTATGTATGTATGTGTGTAAAATCATTCTACACATACTTCTATTTGTCACTTCTTTCTGTGAATTCAGATAGTGTCTTCTTTCATAAGTCCTTTGCAGCTAATTTGGGTATTTATAGTAGTCAAAATGACTTAGTCACTCAAAGTTGTTCTTAAAACAATATTGCTGTTACTACATACAACATTCTCTTGGTTCTGTTCATTTTGCTCTTCATTATTTTGTTCACGTTTATCTGTGTTTTTCTAAAAGCAATGAGCTCATAATTTCTTATAAGTATCCCCAAATTGGAAACTAAGGGGGTATCCTCCTATAGAGAAGCTACTAAGTGAATTATGGCACAGGAATGTAATGAGACATTTTTGCACCGTTACATGGGACAAAATGGAAAATTTCAAAGGCAATTTGGAAGACCTACCTCTATGAACTGATGCAGAATTATCATGAGCAGAACGAAGGGAATTATTTATGCAATGTTAACATCAGAAAAACAACTTTAAAAGATTGTAGAACTCAGATCTGTGCAATGATAAACTACCAATCCAGAAGACTGAAGATACAACACAGTACCCACTTCATGCCAGAAAGATGACAAATGCAGAGACATTTCTTATCTTATTATAGTATTATATATGTATATACATAATATAATAATATCTTATTATTATTATAAATTAAAATGCAGAGACATTTCTTAGCAGGCATGGCCAAATTCCCAGGCGGGAATTTAGTCTGACTATGCATGCTTTTGATGAAGGTTTTATTTTTCTTTTGTTCCCCTGTTCAATTGCAGGGGAATGGGAGGCCCTGAGAGGGACAAATTGTAATTGCATGTAAAACATTAATAAACGTATTTTTAAAAAATACTTGTTGATTGATTGGGTGGGTAATGGTGCCACTGACAGAAATGGTAAAGTCAGAGAAAGAAGAACAGATTTGGGAGAGAAGGAGGGATTCAATTCCAAACTTTCTATTCTCAAAACCTAACCCCACTTTTAACCACTTGGAGCTGACAACCTCATCTCCTGCTTTCTTGAGCTGATAGAGGTCATCCCATTGGACCTCTCTAATTTACTTTCCTACACTTCAAAAACCTCTCTGTATATTTATCCTCCCTCCTGGAACAGAGAAATGGGTGAGTTTCCTTTCCAAGATTAACCTTCACCTCTGCCTTTGATATCATCCTTTCTTGTCAACTCCTGGACCACAGTGCATCAATCACCCTGCATCTTAAATCTCTGTCCCTCTACTGATTACTGCCCTTTTGCCTACAGAACTCCTCTATTCTAAGAAAAATCTTCCCTTGATTCTACTAACCCTCCACGCTGCTGTTCTATCCACCTTTCTTTCACTGCCAAACTTTGTAAAAAAAAAAAAATAACTGAGGATTGCTCTGGGTTTCTCACTGTCCCTCCTGACCCAACCTATGGCTTCTTCTCTCATCCAGCCCAACCTCTGCAGATTAATTTTTTCCAATGCACAGGTGTGCTAATGTTACTCTACTTCTTAATGAGCCTTAAAAGTCTCCCAGTTGCCTGTTGAAAAACATCCAAACATCTTCATGTGGAACGAAGGGCTCTTAGCAATCTGGCAGCTCCTGCCATTTCAAAGTTTATCTCATTCTGCTATCCTTCAAATTCCCTATGCTGTAGTTGGACTTAGCTATTCTCAATTCCCTTTCTGTGCTCCACGCTGTCCTGCCTCTACGTTTTTGCTCATATTATCTATGCTACTTCTATCTTTACCTGTTGAAAACCAGTAAGTCCTTCATAGCCCGGCTCAATTTTACCTCTTCCATGACACACTCCTTGAGTGTGCCCTTTATACTCAAGCTGGAAAGAACCTCCCCTTCTTCTGAACTCACATAGTACTTTGTAGCCTCCATTATGTACTAATCATGTTCTATTCTGTCTGGTAATTGTTTATGTACATGTCTAATTTCCCTTCTCTGTGTATTCTACATTCCATTTCCCAGATGTTCTCCAAACCCAATATTCTATATGTCATTTCTGCACATTCATATGTAACACCCCTTTGGTCTAACTCCCCCCAGCTTGCATTCGTAATTATGGATTGGGTGCGCAGAGAGTGACTGCTACCTCAGGTTCTAGGGGCACCCTGGTACGTGACTAAATTGAATACTATTGCTCGTTAGCTCCCACCCCCCACCCACCCAATGTGCTTCCCATTACCAATGAGTCAGCATTCTCAGTTAACACTTAGCAAAAGAATTACTAAGATGGAAGAAGTTAGTACAAAACACACCTTCCTCCCCAAACTGATGCATGTTCTCCCACATATATGTGTGTTCATGGGAATAATAGATTCAGACTTAGAGTACAATGATAGGGGGACACCCTTTGGTGGAACTCTCTGCAGGGCTGGCTGTTCACCTGGAAAGAAGGAAGGAAGGAAGGAAGGAGGGAGGGAGGGAAGAAGAAGGGAGGGAGAGAAGTAAGAAAGGAAGGAAGGAAAGAAGGAAGGAAGTAGAGAGGGTAGGAGGGAGGGAGGAAGAAAAGAAGGAGGGAAGGGAAGGGGAAGGAGGGAGAGAAGGAAGGAAGGAAGATGAAAAAGGAGGGAAGGAAGGGACAAGGAGGGAGAGAAAGAAGAAAGGATGGATGGAAGGAGGGAAGGAGGGAAGAGGGAGGGAGAGAAGGAAAGGAAGGAAAGAAGGAAGTAAAGAGGGAGGGAGGGGAGGGGGAAGGATGGAGAGAAGGAAGGAAAGATGAAAGGAGGGAAAGAAGGAAGGAGGAGGGAGGGAGAGAAGGAAGAAGAGAAGGAAGGAAAGAAGGAAAGGAGAGAAGAAGGGAGGAAGGGACTCTTCCATATTTGGAAACTTGAACTCTTCTTTCTCCTTCACTTTCCATTTCGACTCTTTCATGTATATACCTTAGTAGATATACATTAGTCTTATCTCTCAGACTGTAAGCTCCATGAGGACAAGGACTGTGTCTTATCTAAACTCCATATTTTCTTGAGCATCTATCTAGCTCTTAAATGCGTGTTGGATTTAAAGATCAGGCCTCAAAATTCTTCAAGATAACAGGGTTTTTTTTTTTTCCACTATAAAGTGTTCTGTTTTATATTGGATAATCTTAAGAAATCGTTTGTGAGAATCTCTTACGAGAAAAAGTCCCCTCATTTGTCACCCGTTTTAGTGGTGTTTGTGGCATTTCATGAAGTTCCAGCACTTTGGAGCTAATTGATTTGTCCCAAAAAATAGTTTTCCCTGGAACAGGAAAGCTTTTGTTCTTTGACATTGTTTTCCTCCCTTTTTGTTTTACACCCTCTCCAGCCTCCATTTAAATCAACCCACATTCTGGGCCCCTTTCCTCCATCTCTTTTCCCCTCTTCACCACATCCTCCCATTAGCAGAAGTGATAGGAAAGTCATTCTTATTTATTAAAGCTTAAGCAATGGCAGCCTGAGGATGCCTGGCTTTCTTCCTCCCTTGTAGACACTCCATAAATCTAGTGCTGCCCAACGCAAGCAGCTTGCAGAGAAGGCACTGACAAATGGGGACATTTTTGCCTGACTTATCTGCAGTGTTGACATCAGGGGTTCTTAAAGGAAGATGACTGGGTGCACAGAAGATAATGACATCGGTGAAGACATCAATGAAATGTTCCAATGAGCAAATGCCTTTTGAAAACTTATGTTCTTCAGCAGGATCTGTCGTGGGAAGGACCCTAGGTTTGGGGTGAGAAGATAGTGGCTCAAGTCTTAAATATGCCACTAGCTAATATTTATTAAACTCCTTCTCTGTGGCAGATAGCAAGGAGGCCATTTGGCACAGTCCAGAGAGAGCTAGTCTCAAAGCCAGGAAGATTTGGGTTTAAGTCCAGCCTTTGATAAAAACTAACTATGTGACCCTGGGCAAGTCACTTAATCTCAGTGCCCAAGAAAACTCTCTGGGTCTATATGTTGCAAATCAGGCATCTATCTGCAACAGCAGAGGGGGTTTCCTAATTAGTCATTACCACTAACAATAAAAATTATATGTCTGATAGAAATAGAAATACATGCATATTACACATATTGTATAGTTTATACACACACATAGATACAGTATATAGTTACATACACACACACTTACACATTCATATATAGTGTTCCAAAAATCTTAATGAACTTTTAAGCTAGCAAAGCTAGGGATACACACATAGATGTATATATGTGTATATGTGTATGTGTGTATATCTCTGTATATTGACATATAGAGATATACAGATACATTTGTGATGGAATACTATTGTGCTATAAGGAGTGATGAGCAAGGAAAAACGCTGGATGATTTATAGGATGAAATGAGCAGAACCAGGGTGAAGTTGTACATAGTAATAGTAACATTGTAACAATAATCAACTGTGAGAGACTTGACTACTCCAATTAATACAATGATCCCAGACAACTCCAAAGGACCCATGATGAAAAATATTATCCACCTCCAGAGACAGAACTGATGAACTCTGAATGCAGATCAAAGCGTATTATTTTTCACTTTCTTTATTTTTCTTGTCTTTTTTTTGGAGGTGGGGGCGATATAGTTAATATTGAAAAGACAAAGATGAAATAGTCCTGCCCTCAAGAATGTTATATTCCACTGAGGAGTTAGGACTTGGAACTAGGGAGACCTGAGTTCAAATCCCGCCACAGACACTTCTTAGCTGTGTGACACTGGGTCAATCATTTAACTCCTGTTTCCTATCTGTAAAATGGGGATAATAACACCAACTCCCTCACTGGGTTGTTGTAAGGATGAAATGAGATAACATATGCAAAACACTTTTCAAACCTTAAAGTGCTCTATAAATGTTAGCTATTACTACTATTATTCCTGGGGAAAATGACATGTACTCAGGTTGGTATTGTTCAGTCATTTCTGTTGTGTCCGACTCTTTGTGACCCCATTTGGGGTTTTCTTGGCAAAGATACTGAAGAGGTTTGCCATTTCCTTCTCCAGATCATTTACAGATGAGGAAACTGAGGCAAATAGGGTAAAACGACTTGCCCAGGGTCACAGAGCGAGTAAGTTTCTGAGGTTGGATTTGAACTCTGATCTTCCTGACTCCAGGCCTGACATTCAATCCACTGTACTACCTAGTTGTACTTGCCTGTACTCAGGTAAGGAAGTACAAAATAAATATAGTCATTTTAGGCAAGGGAAGGGGGAAAGGGTTAAAAACTAACAGCTGGGGGATCAGTAAGCTGAGCCTTAAAGGAAGTTAGGGGCTCCAAAAGACAAAGGGGAGAAGAACAGCTGGCTGAAATGATGTGGAATGCTGGGTACAGAGAACATCAGATAGGCCCATTTAGCTGGAATGTAATGAGTGTGAGAGCAAGTAATATGCAACCTACCTGGAAAGACAGTTGAAGGAACACTGGAGATGCACATGGCACAGTCCCTGCCCTCAAGGGGTTTACAGTTTACTAGAGAGGGAAATGTAACATTTATGCAGAGAAAAACTAATATATAGTGGGCATTTAATTGTATATAATATACTTTGAAGAAGAAGTTTGTATATGTTTTATAGTTTAGAAACATTTTATATACATGACGTAATTGGATCCTCATATCAACTCTGTTAGATATTTTCTGTAGATATCCCCACTTTTCAGGAGAGGAAATAAAAACTCAGACAGATTGGGGGGAGTTTCTTATGATCACACAGCTAAAAAAAGTAAAGGAGGTCTAGTTTGAACCTGGGTCTCACCTACTCTAAATCTAGCACTGAATCAGAGAGGGGAGAGACTAGAGTCAGGGAAACTAGTTAGGTCATTCCAATAGTCCAGATGATAGGAGAAGGAAAGAGGAGGAGGAGAGAAAAAGAAGGGAAGGAAGGAAGAGAAGGGAAGGCATGGAGGAAGGAAGGAAGGAAGGAAGGAAGGAAGGAAGGAAGGAAGGAAGGAA
>NW_020954581.1:1618390-1625241 GCF_900497805.2 Vombatus ursinus
GAAGGAAGGAAGGAAGGAAGGAAGGAAGGAAGGAAGGAAGGAAGGAAAGAAAGAAAGAGAAATACCTCTGATGCCCAGGGTTTTATATTAGCAGGGACTGAAGATAGAGGACAATGGGTACAGGGGTAGGGGACAGGGTCTTGTAGAATTTGCCAACTGTAAGGAATAAACTGAAGAGAGGAAAATGAGACCAGAAAAAAGGTGGTGGGCTTAGAGAATAGAGAACAATAAATTTTTATATACATAAATGAGATAATCCACAAGCAGATTGTCATCAATTAAAAAAGATAACATGTATATACATATACATGCACATATATACACATATACACACATATATACACATATACATACATACATACATATATATATATATATATATTTGGCCCAGATCCATAATTTCCTTGGTATAGGGAATTTTCTGGTCTTCACTGATGAAGATCAGCAACTTATAATCTTTAGGGAGTTGTCTGGGCCACCTAGAGATTAAATGACTTGTCCATTCTCACAAAGAGTTAAGGCTGAACCAATGTCTTCTTGATTCCAAGGCCAGCCCTCTACCCACACTATGCCTGGATGCCTCAGCAATTATAATGCAAATACAAAAAGAGAATATGACTTTCTTCTCATCAAAACACTGTGAGCATCTATGTCCTATCCATAAAACAGAAGGTCCTGGAGGAGGCCTGGCCTGCCACCATTAAGAAGGGAAAAGGAGGCTTGTGGGTCTGAGTAGAACAAGGATTATGGTTTTGACTTTTTGGGGGGGCATGGAGGAGGGTGCATTTCTTTGTATCCGCAAACTTAGCTTGGCACTTAGTAGGTACTTAATAAATGCTTATTGACTTAACTTGTAGACTTCTGTATTCTCTTACATGGGGGTGGGAGACTCAATTTCCAGCTGGGAGGAGGTATGGGCTGGAAGGTGGGGGAGAACACTCTACCACTCACACCATTTGGTCTACTGGGGTCTGAATGGGTTAGGGGTAGCCCAAGGGGAGAGAGAGAGAGAGGGAATGAAGGCTCCCCAACTCCTCCTGGGCACGTGCTTTCCTCAAAGGCAAGGGCTATCTTGATTTTATTTTTGTGTCTCTAGCACTTAACCCAGTGCCTGACATATAATGGGAACTTAACAAATGATTATTAATTGATTGAATGAATGAATAAAGGATCAATAGTATCAGAGTAGAGCAGGGTTAGCAAACTGCTTACTTAGCTTTCCTTGTTAATGTTATAATTCACAGATGACATTCAGTCACCTTCTAGCTATTTCAAGTGTCATGGGAGGCATCAAGTACCTTCTTTTTCCCCAACGGAGTTCCTAGTAGAACAAAAGTGATTCACCAAGACAGATCACCCTGACAGGATTGAGGCAACTTTCTGTCATGAATAAAGTAGCCTCCCTTTGGTTTACAACGGAATCCTCCCTTGGAAATGGAGAACCACAGATTACCTTCGGGCCTGGCAGAGGTTGGAATGTAGAAGGCATGGCACTTCCTCCCTCCAGTTTTCAAAGAGGCTGAAATGAGCAGACATGAATCCTCATGTGTAATATAACTTGGGTAAAAGTAGTAGGCCAGCATGAAAACACTGGTCTCCAACGAGTCGGAAACGACTGAAAAACGAATGAATATAAAGGATTAAATGGAGATAATCTGAGGGAAGGCATTAAGGGAAAAGAAAATTTTCATGCAATAGATGGGATTTTAGCTGGGACTTGAAGGAAGCCAGGAGGCAGAGAAGAGAAGGAAAAGAATTCCAGGTATGAGGAACAGCCATTGAACATGTCCATAGTTGGAAGATGGAGGAACAGCAAGGATGCTAATATCACTGGAGTGAAGAATCCTGTAGAGGGGAGTAGAATGTAAGGAGATTGTCAAGGTAAGAAGGCACCAGGTAATGAAGGTCTTTAAAAGCCAAACAGAATTTTATAGTTGAGCGTGGAGGGAACAGGGAGCCATTGGAGTTTATTGCATAGCAGGGAGTGACATGATGAGACCCATGCTTTAGGAAGGTCATTTGGATAGCTGGGTGGAGGAATTGATTTAAGAAAGGAGAACAACCATCATATTTTTGCAACGGTCCAGCCAGAAAGCGATGAGGGGCTAGTGGTACCAGGGATGATGTCGGTGTCAGAGGAGAGAAGTATATGAGAGGATGTTATGAAGGTAGAATTGAGATGGTTTGGCAACTGATTGGATATAGAAGACGAGAAGGAAGACTGAGGTCTCACTGTGTGACCCTGGACATGTCACTTAAACTCTTTGTGCTCTAGGCAACTCTCTCAGATGATATTGTTGTAGAGAAGATGCTGACCTGCATTGGTAGAAGGAATTTACATATCTGGGAGTTTCCTGCACCAATACTATCATAGTCCTGTTCCTATCCCTTTCTCTGCATCTCTCACATCCAATCTTCCTCTTTCTTTCCATTCATGTCACCAGAGGCACCTAATGCCAAACAGTATAAAGATTTGGGTGCTGCTGGCCACTTCCTTTCCTGTGGCTTCCTCCTGGCCTTGGCCTAGGTGAATGGCAACTGTAGGATGAGAAGATATCTAGCTGTAACTTCTCCAGATGTCGGAGAAGGGGTGTGGTAGCCCACAGCAGTACATTGGGATGTTGGTCAAGGGTTATAGCTAGTTGTATGAGGAGATGATATGGGAGGATAATCATCTCTCCTCCCTTCCCAGTCCTCTTAGGAGTAATCAGCATTGCTATGGTTTGGGATGGGGAAGGGAGGACAATGGCAGAAAGATCAGGTGACCTTCCTTTATATAGCACACTTTCCTTATTTGGCTACTAGGTGGCGCAGTACCTATAGTGCTGGGTCTGGAGTTAGGATGACCTGAGTTCAAATTTGAACACAGGGGGCAGTTAGGTGGAGCAGTGGATAGACCACTGGCCCTGAAATCAGGAGGACCTGAGTTCAAATCCAGCCTCAGACCGAACACTTGACACTTACTAGCTGTGTGACCCTGGGCAAGTCACTTAACCTCTGTCTTCCTCAGTTTCCCTAGCTGCAAAATGGGTATACCGCTAACCTCCACCTCCCAGGGTGGTTGTGAGGATCAAATGAGATATTTTTAAAGCTTTTAGCACAGTGCCTGGCACCTAGTAGGTATTATATAAATGCTAGCTATTATTATTAAAATGAAAGTACTGAACTAGATAACCTTAAAGTTTGTATGATTCTAGGATCAATTATCAAAGCCCCTTAACCAAGATCAGAGGGGGCAGCTAGGTGGTACAATGGATAGAGCACCGGCCCTGAAGTCAGGAGGACCCGAGTTCAAATTCTACCTCAGACACTTGACACTTACTAGCTGTGTGACCCTGGGCAAGTCACTTAACCTCAATTGCCTAAAAAAAAAAAAATGAAGGTGGCTGAAGCAGGCACTGTGGAGCACTTAGAGCTTGGTCAGATATCGAAGATGCCACGGTCATCCACTACATCCAAAGCCATCACCAGTAGTCCTGGCTTTTGTCTTGCCACTGGACTTTCGTGACTCTGGAAGAGAGAGTAAGGCTGATGACTTTGTGCAGCTCTGCCTCACTTAAATCTGATTGACGAGCAAGTAAGACATTACCTAGGAGAACAAGAACTGTGTGCCAGGCACTACTGAGTGCAGGATGGACTGCAGTGCATTGGACAGGGAGAGACTTGAGGCAGGACACCAACCAGCAGGCTAATAATCCAGGTGTGAGGTGATGAGGGGTGGTTGCTGTGCCAGAGAAAAGGGGGCAAATATGAAAGATATTCTGAAGGTAGAATGGACAGAATTTGGCAACTGATTGCATATGAGGGGAGAGTAGGAATGAGCAGTTGAGGATGACACCTAGATGGTGAGCCTGGGTGATTAGGACAATAGTAGTGCCCCCACAGAAATGAGGGAGTTAGGAAGAGGGGGGTGGGGTTTGGAGGCACATAATGACTTCTGTTTGGATGTGTTGAGTTTTAGGTTTACAAGTTGTCATTTCTTTGCCTGATCCTCTCAAACAAAGGGGAGGGACTCAGATTATTATTATTATTATTATTATTATTGTCTTATAATTTCCAAAATAATTTTTATTGGAAGGATTTTGTTCTACTTTTGCTATTGTCATCTCTGTTGTTTTCAACTCTTCATGACCCCATTTTTGGGTTTTCTTGGTAAAGATATTGGAGTAGTTTGTCATTTCCTTCTCCAGCCCATTTTACAGATGAGGAAACTGAGGCACACAGGGTTAAGTGACTTGCCCAAGGTCACACAGCTTAGTAAGTGTCTGAGGCCAGGTTTGAACTCAGGAGGATGAGTCTTCCTGACTCCTGGCGCAGCACTCTATCCACTGTGCCACCTAGCTGCCCCATTCTAATTTTGGATAGCTCTAATAATTAGGAAGTTCCCCCCACTAACATCAAGCCTGAATTTGTTTCTAAACCATAAGACTGTGGCTTGAAGGGACCTTAGAGATCATTTCATTCAGCCCCAACATTTTACAGATAAGGAACTGAGGCCCTGTGACTTGAGTTAGATGACTTGAAACCTTTGAACCTTTCACTGCTGAGAACAGCCAGGTATTCATAACTTTCCATTCTGCTGGACACTAAATGTGGGCCAGGGGTTCATTTGCCTTCCGCCAAGGCAACATCCTGTGAGCTCAAGCCTGACTTACTATATGCTAAGGAAGCAACAGGCCATTAGATATGGCGACTGCCATTTTTCATTACACATGTAAATTCACAAAAACAGAGTGGAAAGGCACCTCAGAGGCTCTCTGCTCCAACACAAATCTGAACAATATGCCTCCAGCACGTTCCCTGGCACATTGCAGGCACTTAATAATATTGATTGATTGAGACTTGAGAAGTGGTCATCTACCCTTTTTTTTGAAGACCTCTAGTGAAGAGAAAGTCATCAGCAACTTGTTTTGTTTTGTCATTTTTCAATTGTGCCCCATTCTTCATGACCCCATTTGGGATTTTCTTGGCAAAGATACCGGAGTGGTTTGCTATTTCCTCCTGGGGAAATTCTGTGATCCTGCCAATTAGAAGAATAATATTGGCTACCAATTATTTAGCAATTTGATGCTTGCAAAGCACTTTGCAGATATCTGAGAAGTAGGTGCAATTATTATCCCCATTTTACAGATGAGGAAACTGAGGAAGACAGAGGTTAAGTGACTTGTCCAGAGTCACACAGCTAGTAAGTATCTGAGAGGAGGGTTAAACTCAGAACTATCTCAAAGGGGGATTGACTACTTATAGTTGCTGATGACTTCCCCTTCACCAGAGGTTTTCAAAAAAAGGATGGATGACCACTTCTCAAGTCTCAATCAATAAATAGGGGCAGCTAGAGGACATTCTAAACTACTCTAGACAAACCAAATCCCTCTAGCTTGTTTGGATTTTGTCACCTCCCGGGTTGAGGACTGGTGGTTTGAAACTGTCCCGGACTGAGGCTACCGGCACTCACAGCTGGGTGAAACCTGGGGCGGGGGCTAGAAATGCAGGAGCGTGAACTGCTCATGTACTGGGCGGGCCGGGACTGGGCGTACCAGCGAACTGAGCTGCTAGCCTCGAGGAGACCGCCCCAGGCACTTTTCCAAAGTTTCAAGCGCTTTAGCAAAACTTCACTTCTAGAGAATATTTGGGAAGCTGCTGGACGGCCGTTCCGCCCAGTTCTGCCCCTGCTCACCCCTCTCCTTCCTTGCCCTCTCTCCTCCTCTAAGCAGGACCGTCCCCGGGCTGGGTTTCACCACCCGCGGAGGTAAGCAGGTGAAAGCACCTCTCTGGCTTGCTCCTTCGCTGGAGGGGCCTTCACGTGACACCTGCTGGGTTAGTTGCCTGCTTAAGTCCGGGTGCGCCTTCCTCTTCCTGCAGCTCCACCTCCACCACCCTATGTCTCAGCACCGCCGCCCGCTGCCCCGCGGGCCAGACACGATGGACTTGCCCGTGAGATTCCCCCCTAAAAATAACTCCTGGGGAGCCAGCAACAGGTCAGTGGCACGCAGCGGAGCCCCGGGCTTGGGGGTGCCGGGGGACGGGGTGGGGAGAAGGGACAGTGTGGCCTTTCTGCCCCGACACCCCTCAGACTTCGTGGGGAGGCGAGTCACTTGTGCGAGCTCAGCGCACTGGATGAAGAGCTGAGGGGCTAGAAATCACCCCCTTCCTCCCCGCCCCAACCCCAGACGTCAGACTGAGAGTGATCCGTTGGCCCTTGAACTGCTCGCCTGGTTTCACCCGCCTGGTTTCTCCATCTCCTTTCACACGCCAGCCCCTTACCATTTCTCCCCCAATCCCCGCCTCAGTTTCCTGAGTCTAGCAGAGGATTCCCATCTTTTCCTTTCCACTACTTCCCCAGTCCTTCCCACCTCTGCCCAGATTTTCACATCTCCTGGAGCTCGGACCCCGGATTGCCTGTCACGTGGGTGGAGAAACTTTCAAACTCTCTCAAGTTCACTGCCGGCCCCGGGTCCTTGCCCTAGGGCGGTCCACTGCAGCAGCTGCGGCCGGGGGAGTGAGGTGGTAATTTACAGCCGAGGGCGGAAACCAGTATTTACGCTCCCTACCCCTGCGGGTAGGGGCACAGAGAAGCCTTTGAGCCCCGGGGTTCCGTCTGGCTACTTGGGCCGCCAGGCTCCCAGGCTCTGCGCCACGCTTCACCCTTCTACTCAGTTCCACTCTTAGGTCTTTAGGGCTTGGATGGCCTGGCTCCAAGGGGTCAGCCCTGGGGGCAAGGTTAAGATGCGAGTCCAGAAGCATGGGTTCCTCCCTCTTAGGTGTTTCACCCTTTGGGAGCTGGTGAGCAAATCGCGCGCGTGCGTGTGTGTGTGTGTGTGTGTGTGTGTGTGTGTGTGTGTGTGTGTGTG
>NW_020954581.1:1625251-1687998 GCF_900497805.2 Vombatus ursinus
TGTGTGTGTGTGTGTGTGTGTGTGTGTGTGTGTGTGTGTGTGTGTGTCCGTCAGTCCGTCCCAAGTTGCCTTCTTTCCTGAATTCGGGAGCGCTGGAAAGTTTTGAAAGCCAAAGGAGTTAACTCTGGAAGCCCTATCTTATCTTTCAGGCAAGGGACACAAACCAAATTTTTCCGGGGTGGCCTCAGGTGAGCCTCTTTTCCTGGGCTCCTCTGAAAGGTCTTTGTCCTGGTTTTATTTGCTTGTTTGTTTGTTTGTTTGTTTTTTTTAAATTCATCTAGTCGATGACTCCATCATTCTGGAGGCTCTCCCGCTTCCTCCACACTTTATGCATCACACTCGATCAGACAACCAAATCTTAGCTTTCTCCAATGGAACAAACTGGCCTTTCACTTAGCTTGGTGAGTTTTAATTTGGTTAACCCCAATTCCCTCTCTTGGGGGAGAGATACAGTGCCACCAGGCTGGATTTGCCCAAGCCCCCCTGTTCCTCCAGTTCCTTATGAGACAGTACATAGTTCAGACCCATAAAAGGACTCTATTGGCTGCTTAGCCTGACAGAAGGTAGTGTAGGTAAACATACATATGTTCTCTCTCTTCTTCCTCCAAAGCAAATAGAGCGTTGCTCAGTTGTTAGACTTACTTTAAATAATATTTGGAGACTTTCCTGTTTTCCCCCAGAACAGACTTGCAGTATTACAGATGTATTTAATGCCCACCAGTGAGGGAAGAAGTACCAGGGAGGGAGAAATAAACATTTCATATTCCTAAAAACTAGTGCCTTCCTTCTGTTGCTCTAAGTTGTTTGCACACCATTAGACTGTGAGCTAATTGAGAGTAGTGGATGTTTTGCATGCCCGGTGCTAAGCACTGTGCCTGGCACTAATGAGGCCTTAATAAATGATTGTTGACTTGTTAGACTTGAAGTAAACCATAAGCCCATTGACGGTGCAACCTGGTGCATAATAGTTGCTTAATAAATGCAAGTTGAACAGAATTGTGTACCCTGTACCTAGCCTTGCCCTGAGGAAAGAGTTTCGGAAATGCTGGTAGATTGAAATGGACTGAAAATGCCCATGTTCATTGGCAATGAAGTTAATTTAATTGAATCCTAAGAAGGTTAGCTCTGGGCATTACCCACAGGGGTGGGGAGCCTGGGGTCTGGAGGCTGTGTGTGGCCCTCTAGGCCCTCAAGTGCAGCCCTTTGATCTAATCCAAACATCACAGAACAAATCTCCTTAATAAAAAGATTTGTTCTGTAAAACAAGGGGCCTCCAGGCCCAAGGCTCCCCACCCCTGTTAACATCTTTCCCTCAGCCCAAATAATTATCTAAATATTCAGAGAAATGTTTTCCCCTCTGTTTTTTAAAAAGAAGAAACACAGAAAAGTAACTTAAGTAATCCCCTCCTTTCTACCAAAATGGATTCGAACATAAATGACTTTGGTGGGAACTCTCAGATAGAGTAGCTCCGCCTTGGCCTAGATCTGGCACAGAACGGTCGATTGACCTGATGATTTGCTTCTTCAACAATCTGGCCACCCTGAGAATTTTCTGACCAAACGGCTCAAATTCTGGAAAGTCAGGTTTCTTCATTATGCTCCTTGAGAGGAAGGACTACTTTTTGCCTTTTTTTTTTGTTTCCCTTGCTCTTAGCACAGTGCCTTGAACTTTGTAGGCTCTTAATAAATGCTTTTTAACTGACAGACTTGGAGTCACAGGACCAGAGTTCCAAATGGGCTTCTGCCCTTTAGAACAGTGAGATCCTGGATGAATCACTTAATCTCTTGACCTTAGTTTCCTCTTTTGTAAATAAGAGGGAGAGACTTTGATGGTCCTTTCCCTTCTAGACCTAGTATAATGCTCCCAGCCTCTAGGGAAAGACCTTATGGGAGCCTGGAAGCTTGGTGGGGGAGGGGAGAGGGCCTACCAAGGCCTACCAATGCTTCTTTGGGATTTTTGCAGCTCTTATTAATTAAAGAGCGCAAAAGTACACAAAAGCTGTCCCTGCCACAAAAACTTATTGTAATGAAACTTCAAAAACCACACCCTTTGCTCTTGATATAAACCAGGTCATTCAACCAGAGCTCTTTCCAAAATTGACTTGTTTTCTTTCTAGACCTTTGCCAATGACAGCACTAGCTATGGACTTTTCTTCCCTGTCCGCTATGTGAAACCAGTGGAGCGCTTCATTATGTTTTGCCTGGGTGTCCTAGGTCTTCCCCTCCCCCAGCTTCCACCTCCTTGCTTGAGAACCATGGTATATGTAACAACTTCAAATTTATTATAAAATTTAACATGTTAACAGTGAGAAAAGGTAAAAACTAAACAAAAAAAAAGCCTCACCAAATTTTAAAAAATGCACAGTCACAAACTAATCTCTTTGGCCAGTAAAAATTAAGCTAAGAATGAAGAGAGAAAGACAGAGGCCTGTTTCTTCTCTCCTGGAATCAACGCCAAAGTAAGAGTAGATTTGCTGAGCCTAGCCTCATCTCTTCCAGATATAGAAGAGTTTTTTAAGCCACAGATTTAGAGCTGGAAGGGGCCTCATTTGTCACCTAGGCCAACCCTCTCGTTTTACAGATGAAGAAACTGAGGTCAGGGAGGTTAAGACCTACGTCACATGGGCAGTAATTTTCAGAATACAAGGCCAGTACTTTCTCACTGTATCTTCCACCAGTCAAGAAACACTTAAACACCTCCGATGTGCTAGGTACTGTACCAAGCACTGGGAATTCTAAGAAAAAGAAAATCCCTGCCCTCCAGGAGCTTACAATCTAATGGGGAGATAACAAGCCAACCCCTAAGTACAAACAAGCTAGGTACAGAATAAATTGGAGATAATCAACCTAGGAAAGTGGAAACTAGGTGGTTCAATGGATAGAGTGCTGGGCCTGGAGTCAGGATGACCTTAGTTCAAATCTGGCCATAGACATTTACTAGCTGTGTAATCCTGGACAAGTCACTTAAACCTATCTGCCTCAGTTTCCTGATATGTAAAATGAACTGGAGAAGGAAATGGCAAACCACGCCAGTATAGTCAGCCATGACCAAAACAACTAAACGACAAACCCAGGGAAGGCACTAGAATTAAGATGGGAAAGGCTTCCAGTAGAAGGTGGGGTCTTAGCTGGAACTTGAGACAAGTGGCACCGTTCCCTCTCTCATTTTTCTATAGGTTAGGCTTGTTCTCTTCTGTCCTGCCCATCCCTACGCCCACCCCTTTCTGCTCTGATGGAGTCTGGGGAGATTTTTTTAGTCCATACATTCCAATTTCTTCGTGGTTCTGGTTTGCTGTCCTGCTAGGGGATGTTTCTGCTCCTTTCCCCTTTTTTGTGCCTCTGCTGGGCTTGTCCGACCCTTAGCCTAGTGCCTGGCACCCAATTAAATGCTTATGTAGTAAGCACTTAATAAACGCTTGTTGACTGGCACTTAATAAATCGTTTTGTTACTGTTCCTTCAGTCCTGTCTGACTCTTTGTGACCCCATTTGGGGTTTTCTTGAAGGCAAAGATTTTTGCCAAAGATTTTCTTTGCCAAGAAAACCTCAAATGGGGTCACAGACTCGGACATGACTGGGGAAAAAAGAGACTGAACAACATGTAGAAACCAAATACATACAGGAAAAATGACTCAATCATGCTTAATGATGATTCCTCTAATGTTTGGGGCTCCTTAAGTAGGCTTTCATAAAGATGCAAAGACTCTTGAGGCCTAGATAAAACATATGGGGGCTGTTCCTAGAGGATCACCAGCATATCAAAATCTATAGATAGAATTCATACAGAAACAATGCTGAGTACTTCCATCAAAGGGTTCATTATGATTCTTCATTCCTTCTTGGGGCTAATACCCCTAATAAGGTGTAGAGTGTAGCTGATTTTCTCATTAAAGATTTCTGTAGGGAATCATTGAAAACATTGCTTGGTAACTGGTGAAAAGTTTAAGGGGCAAGCCCTTTTTGGGCAGAGGTGGGCAACTAGGCCAGAACGTTGTCAGCCAAAGTACTTGGGGGTTTCTTGGTTAAAAGGGAGGAATCATTCTGAAAGAAGGGGGAGGGATTTTATTTCCAGGAATTATTGTGAAATCAGAACAAAAGATATCAAAAGAACTTATTTAAAAAAAAAAGTTTTGGGGAAGGGAACATTAAAGAAAGCCCCCAGCTTATAAGACAGCTGCCTCTGTACCCAGACTTATTCCACTCTTGCTTGAGAATGGAGTTTCCCTCCATGGCTCAGTCCACTCTTTCCCTTATTAACTGGGCATTTGCCTTAGGAGGTTACTTTTTTTTTTTTTTGGGTGACGTGACCTTTAATACCCCGTAGCTGGAGTTCTGCTTTCTGGGAACAATGAGTGGTCAGAGAAGATCTTAACAAGAATTCTCTTTTAGGGAAATTCCTGTTCTTCTAAGTTATTTCTTCATTTTTAAAAATTATTATTTGGAAGGGAGGAAAGAACTAAGCATTCCTAGTGAACTAAAAAATTACTTCATTTGGTCATCATAAAACCTTTCGAGGTAGGTGCTGTTATTATACCCATTTTACAGTTGAGGCAAACTAAAGTTAAGTGACTTGCCCAGTGTTAAACTGCTAAGAAGTGCCCTAAGGCAGGATTTGATCTCTGGCCTTCCTGACTCCTCCCCAGCACTCTCTCTCCCATCTACCATCTAGCTGCTACTCAAAGTGGGATAGACTGGGAAAAGCCTTCTTTTGAAATTATTTCCCACTTACACTGCATGTATCTCCTACATTCAGTTGTTTTTGTGTCCGACTGGGCAAATATGGCAAGTTATCCCCCCATTAGAATGTGTGCTCTTCGAAGTCAGGGACCATGTTTTTGCCTTTCCTTGTATCTCCTGCACTTAAAAAAAATGTTTGACCAACAAACTAATTTTAATGACAATCAAATAAACATGTATGGTCAGGTACTAACTTACTAAGATGGGGATAGTGGCTAAAGAAATCTGATCCTCAGAATCTTTTAACCATCATTGAAAAATAAATTTTTGGGGAGGGATAGCTCTTGAAAGAGAGGCAGTATCGTACAGTGGCTAGAAAGCTGGCCTTGGACCCAGGAAGACTTGAGTTCAAATCTCACCTCTAACACACACTGACTGTCACTTAACTCTTCAGTTCTCCAGAAAACCCTCTAAGCTGCTGTGTAAGAGCTAGTCTCGAATTGCAGGGAGAGAATTTCCTCATTTTGAAATTAAGGTCTAGTCTGGGAAAAAAAAAAAAAACAACACAAACAAAATCCTTCCAAACCAAAAAACTTCAACTAAAACCCACAGGGTAATGAGACACACAGCCAGCACTCTCTGAGCATCCTGGGATGTCCTAGAACACTTATGGTCATGGAGAAAAACAGATATCCTTTAGCCTGGAGAAGAGATCCCTGGGTGGGCCCAAGATAGCTGTCTTTGGAGGCCTAATGATGTGGAAGAAGGATGGGAGAGGTAGCAAAGGAGCCAATTCAAGCTTGATTTGATGTCAGGAAAGAAACTTCCTAAGCATTGTCCTGAAAGAGGAGGCTGTCTCTGGGGTTGCTGGGTCCCCCCCTCACTGAGGGTCTTCAAGTCAAGGCCAGTTGGGGATGGTATAGAGGAGCTACTTATACAGTGTGGGCTGGACAAGATGGCGCCTCTGGGCTTCTGTGTTCAGTATCAGTCTTTGGACCTAGAGTTTCCCAGAGCACCTGTGTGGTTTTTTTAAATTTGGTATTAATCAGGAGAAAACTTGCCTCTCTAAATTGGTGTCTAATTCTATTTCTGTGCAGAATCTGTAACTCCAAGGTCTCAACTCTTGATATATATTAGGTCATGTCCTTGAGGTGAAGGCTTTGATTCTTCCTTACAAAAAAAAAAAAAGTGGGGAGGTGGGGAGGGTGAGGGAAAGACCTTTAAAAGCTTTTTCTGTAGAACTCATAACCTTTGATGTTAAGAATAAAATTATCATAGGTCATGTTTTTGGAGGTTTTTCATAGTTAATGAAAGGGCAAAATGTTGGTTGAGTTGAGCTGACACATTTGGAACTTTTTAAAAACTGCTTTAGTGAAATCTGTGATCTCATCTGCTTGCCTACCTTCCTTCACAGATATGGATTGCAACCCTTGTACATCCTGTCCTGTGTGGGGTTTGCCAGTGTTTCTTTAAATCTTCCAAATAGCAATAATCACAATGATAGCACTGTTTACATATATATTTATGCACACACACATAGCTTTAAGCTTTGCAAAGTGTTTTACAAATATTATCTCATTGGATCAAAACAATAACCCTGGAGGTAGGTGCTATTATTATCATCCCCATTTTACAGATGAGGGAACTGAGGCAGATAGAGGGAAATTGACTTGCCCAGGGTCACATCTAGAGTATGAGTGGTAATGAGGTCACATTTAAACTTGAATCTTCCTGACTTTAGCTACTTGCTAGCTATCCACTGAAGCAGCTACTTGCCCCTGTACATACTGTACCGGAGGCCTTGCCTCTATTTTTTTTCTTTTTTTTGTTTGTTTTTTTTAATATTTCGTGGAAAACAGTTAACTTATTGTTTAACTTTTAAATTGAAATAAAGTCCCTTGAAAAGTGTTCTGAGCTTTGAGTCTGGAAGCTCTAGATTCAAAGCCTGTCTCTGATACTAGCTATGTGACCCCAGGCAAGTTACTCAATAACTTCTCAGAGGGCAGAATATTCAGTTGCAGAAGGATTGTGATCAGTGAGAGTGGGGTTCTCATACTACAATTATCCATCCCTGCTCTATCTCTCTCACATTTCTCTACTAAACTCCATTTCCTCTTCTCATTCATTTCCTTTTTTAAAAAAAATAAACTTCTATTGATGTCTTCTGTTTGTTTAAAATTTTTTTTATTACATTTTGAGTTCCAAGTTTTCCCCCTCCCTGCCTCCCAGCCCTGCATCTAAAATCTGAGATATCTATAGCTATGTCTACCTCTCTCTCTCTCTCTCTCTCTACATATATATATATATATATAAATAGATATATAGATATAGATGTGGCGTCGTACTTCCATGTATCAGTTCTTTCTCTGGAGGTGTATAGCGTTTTCCTTCAGAAGTCCTTTAGAGTCGATTTAGATGATCATAATACTCCAAATAGCTTAGTTGTTCAGTTATTCTTCAAACAATACTGCCATTACTGTATACAAGTTTCTCTTGGTTTTGTTCCTTTCACTCTTTGTTATTTCATACAGGTCTTTCCATGTCTTTATAAAGCCAACCTGCTTGTCATTTCTTACAGCACAGTAGTATTCCATCATTCTCATATACCACAATTTATTCAGTCATTCCTCAGTCAGTGAGCATCCCCTTAATTTCCAATTCTTTGCCACCTCTAAGAGAGCTGTTATAAATATTTTAGAGCATATAGGTTCTTTTCCTCTTCCCTGATCACCTTGGGAAAGAGACCTAATCGTGGTATTGCTAGGTCAAAGGGTTTACGCAGTTTTATAACTCTTTGTGCATAATTCCGGGTTGCTCTCCAAAATGATTGGATCAGCTCACAATTCTACCAACAATGTATTAGTGTCCCATTTTTTCCACATCCCTTCCAGCATTTGTCAATTTCCCCTTCTATCATTTTAGCCAATCGTGATAGGTATGAGAGGGTACCTCACTTCTGTTTCTTATATCATCATAATTATCCCACATATCCTTCCCCAAGCCCCTTCCAGAGACCCATCTCATATAACAAAGTATTTTTTTAGAGAGAAAAAAAATCAGTACAACTGATCAATATATTGAAAAAATGTGGGGTTTGTTTGGAATTTTCTATTTTGGGAGGTTTATTCTGGACTAGATCATGATTTCATTCATATTGGGAATTCCTAATGAAGAAATACATGTGCAATGTGTAATACCTGTGGACCTCCTACCTCCACCGAGGGGTGGGTTGGGGGTGTCCTTTTATATATCTTCATTCAAGTCCTGCTTGATCTTTAAAAAGTTTTATTATATTTTTTTTTTGAGGCAATCAGGGTTAAGTGACTTGCCCAGGCTCACACAGCTGAGGCTGGAGTTGAACTTGGGGTCCTCCTGACTCCAGGGTCAGTGATCTATTGACTGCACCAGCTAGCTATCCCCATTACATTTCCTTTTGACTCTTTGGTGTATAGTTCTTTCAATAGATGTTGTAGTGACTATGTCTGTTGTTCTTACTTCCAAACTCTGTGGCGCTTCTAATCTCATGGTTCAGTTGAACATCCTTCCTCGAAGTTATCAGTTGACCTCTTAATTGTCCAATCGAATGGCCGTTCTCCTCAGTCCTCATTCTTCTTGGTTGGTTCCTTTCTCCTCCTGGATATTCTCTCCTTTGGGCTTTTGTGAAGCTATTCTTGTGACGCCATCTTGTGACACCTAGATCTTGAGTCAAGGTCCTACTCACTAAGTGGTAGTGTCTTCCAAGGCTCTGTTCTGGGCCTTCTCTGCCCTTGATGCTACTAAGCTTGGTGATCTTAACAGCTCCCATGGATTTAATTATCATCTCTATGTACCATTCCCAGGTCTATATATATCCAGCCCCAGTCTCTCTCCTGAACTCATTACCAACAGCCTTTCAGGTACTGAAATGGATGTCCCTTCGGCATCTCAAACTAAACAGGTCCAAAGCAGAGCTTATTATTTTTTTCCCCCCATAAACTCTTTCTTCTTCACTCTTATTACTGTCTAGGGCATCACCATTGCCCCAATCACTCAAGCTCACGTCTTCATCGTAATCCCGAACTCTTTACATGAGTTCAAATCCAGCCTCATACTAGTCATGTGACCCTGGGCAAGTCACTTAACCTTTCTCCTCAGTTTCCTCAGCTGTAAAATGGGGATAATAATAGCACCTGCTTCCCAGGACTATTGTGAGGATCAAATGAGATAACATTTATATAAAGCTCTCAGCACAGTTCCTGGCATATAGTAACACCACATATCCGGTCCATTGCTAACTCCTGCCATTTCTACTTTTTTCTCCACTCACAGCAACCATCCTATTTCAGGCCTTATCCCCTCTTGTGTGGCCTGTTGCCCTAAATCAAATATTTCCCTACTATAATCCACTCTCCACTCAGCTACCAAAGGGTTTCTCATAAAACTTGGCTCTGATAACGTCACCCCAGGTCCAATAAACTCCAAGTGTTCCTTATTACCTCCTGGATCAAATATAAAACTCATCTGGCATTTAAAGATCTTGTGAACCAGCCCCTGATAAATAAAGGCTTAGCATAGCACCTGACACATAACAGGTGCTAAATGATTACTTGGTCCTTTTCATACTAAAAATTCTGTAATTGCTGCCCTAAGGAGGGTAAAACTGGGGGAAAAACATAGGATTTGGAATCTGAGGAATGGGTTCAAATTTCATTTTTGCTACCTACTTTTACCCAAGTGAGCTGGGATGTGTCATTTAGCTAGCCTCCCTGGGCCTCAGTTTCTTCTTCTGTCAAATCAGACTTTTTTTCTGGGTGAATCTCTGATGTCTTCTAGTTAGAAATCTGAGAACTGAGCCCTTCATTCGTGTGTTTACATGTACAGAGCCCATAATCATTAGACTCCCTTGGGAGGCCAACTCTGGAACCAGCTGCGGGGTTTGGTTGGGTGCTCATTAGTTTCTGGAATGTGTTAAATGTAACCTTCAGTTGACTGGATCCTTTTATCCTCAAAAGTTTCCATTGGTGTTGCATTTGTATTCTGTTGTAGTTGGGTCCTGCTGATGGGGATTGTATTTTACTATCATGTTGATCTCAGCAATTCAATTTAACTTAAAAATCATTTACTAAGCACCTACTGTGTGCAAGGCCTGAGGCTCGAAGCTAGGGAAAACAGGCCCTGCTCTTATTCGTTAAGGATCTTGTTCAGATATGAGTTGGGCTAGGTGACCTCTTGGGTCCTTTCCTGTTCTGACGTCCTGTGTGCTTACAATGTGATAGTGGAAAAAAGCGAGGAGGCAAGGGAGAATGCAGTAAGTGAAAAGAAGAGAGAGAGAGAGAAATTCAGGCAAATGCTATAAGAAAACAAAGGAGGGAGCTGGTTGGCTGAAGGCAGCTTCATGGAAGACTTCATTATTTCTGTTGTGGTCTCGGCTCACCTTCCCATCTCCCAGGTGATCAACTGTAGAGCCCTGTTTGACCCTTCATTCCCCTTCACCCCACATATCCAATCAGTTGCTGATGCTTGTTGTCCCTACCTCCTCCACGTCTCTAACCTTTCTTGTTTGCTTGTGTAGCCCCTACCCTTGTTGGGGGTGACTGATGGTCATCCCCACTTGCCTGGACTATTTAGAATAGCCTCCTAACTGGTTTTCCTGGCACAAGTCTCTTGCCTCTCCATCCCATCCTTCATACAACCACCAAACTGATTTTCTGAAAATTCCAATCAGACTGTGTTGCTCCCTTACTTAATGAAATCCAGTGGTTCCTTATTACTTCTGAGATCAAATATAAACTTCTCTGTTTGGCATTTAAAGCCCTTGGCAAGTTGGCTTCTTCCCATCTTTCTAGCCTTACTATATACTACTTCCCTGTGTTTGCCCAGAGAGCCATCGTATTACCCTTCTTGCAATTCCTGATACACAGCCCTCCATCTCCCACGTCTCTGCCTTTACCCTGGCTATTCCTCATGCCAGGAATTCACTCTTTCCTCACCCTCCATCATTCTGAATTCTTAGTTTCCTTCCAGCTCATCTCAAGTGTTACCTTCTCCGTGAGGCTTCTCTTGATCGCCTCAGCTGTTAAGGCCATCTTTCCCCAACTAACCTGTATCTGTTTGGTATTTTTTTTTTTGTTTATGTCTATTTATGTCCATGTTGTCTCACTATATTGTAAGCTTCCTGAGAGCAGAGACTTTTCACTTCTGTCTTTATACCCTCAGCACATTCAGTGCTTGGCACCTAGAGGGACTTTAAAATGCTTATTTATTGATGGACATAGTAAATGCGTGAGATCATAAAGGAAGATTTTTAGCAGAGTCCGGGAGGAGTCCATTCCAGGAATAGACAAAGCAAAGGCAGAGCAACAGTAGGTGACTAATCCAGTATGGCTTATTGTAGGGAGAGTGAATAAAAATAGGGTGAGATAAGTCTGGAAAGGAAAATTAGAGCCAGACTTCATAGAGCCTTGAATGCCAGCGTATAAAGGAGTTTATGCTTTATTTATTTATTTATTTTTGGCTAGGCAATGGGGTTAAGTGACTTGCCCAGGGTCACTCAGCTACTAAGTGTTATGAGTCTGAGGCCGGATTTGAATTCAGGTCCTCCTGAATCCAGGGCCTGTGATCTATCCACTGCACCACCTAGCTGCCCATTTATGCTTTATTTAAAGGAAAGTGGGAGATAACTGAAGATCTTTAAGTAAAGAAGCAGAATGATACATTAAGGAGATTACATAGATAGCTAGACAGTTGTGTGAAGGATGTGTGAAGCAATCCCTGCCCTCAAGAAGTTTCTATTCTATTGAGGGAAATTCTGTGTGTGTGTGTGTGTGTGTGTGTATTATGTAGGTAAGAAATGAAAGTTAATGAATAGGGCATTGGGACAGGATGGGGGGCATTGAGAGGGAAGGATTAGGAAAGTTCTCTTGTAGGAGGAGCTTGACTGGAGATCTGAAGGAAACTAGAGTTTTAGTGGTGAGGAGGGAGAACATTCTAGAGACAGAGACAGCCTGAACTGGAATGATAATGGAGTAGAAAGGAGGGAATGTACACTAGAGATATTACAGAATAAAGCTGACTGAATTTGACAATTCAATAATCCAATCCAAAAATGTTTATTAAATGCCTACCATGTGCCAGGGAATCGAAAAAGAGGCAAAAGACAGTCTCTGCCCTCAAGGAGCTTACAGACTTTGTCATAAGGAATCTTGCAGCCCAGACTCAAAGACAGTATTATAGTGAGGCTACAAACTATCCATTCTCCCCACCTATGCTTATCCAGGGATGTCCATCAAATGGTGGATCTAATCAAAAAGACTTTACTTTTTTTTTTAAACTTAATATCGTTTTTGACTTTTTTTTTTTTGGTGAGGCAATTGGGTTAAGATACTTGCCCAGGGTCACACAACTAGTAAGTGTCAAGTATCTAAGGTCAGATTTGAACTAAGGTCCTTCTGACTCCAGTGCCGGTGCTCTATCCACTGCACCACCTCACTTCCCCCATTTTTGACTTTTAAAATTGAAATTAAAAGTAGTTTGTCCTAATATTTTCCTTCTTCCTGAAGATACCATTGTTAGCTTTGCTTTCTCATACAAGAAAGTTCAGACTTGGGGGGAAAATTTCCATTGATCTGAATACATGGCTCAGTGAAGTCGCTGGAGAAGGGGCCAAAAGAGATGCCCCAATTAGCTGACCGAACCATGATTCAAAGAGTAAAAAATTCTGATTGTTATTATTTCTTTTCAGAAGATTTTCTCACATTATTAAAAACTTCTAGTAGGGGAGATTAAAGAATTTGAGTTGGTAAGGACTCAGAGGTTCACCTCATCTCTAAATAGGAATTCTCCTTACAACATTCCTGACTCATGGTTGTAGCAACTGGCTCTAAAGCCTTTCAGTGATAGGGAGCTCACTACCTCTCGAGGCTGCCCATTGTCCTTTCAGACAGTTGTGGTTATGAGGAATTAGATCCTTTCTATCAAGCCAGAATCTACCTCTTCGACATCAACCCATTACTCCTTGTTTGACCTCTGGGGCCAAATTGAAAAAGTCTAATTTCTCATGAGTATGTGATAGCTGTATTGGGGTACATAAACTAAGGAGGCTTAGTTTACTGCTAAGTTTACTTACTACTTTCACCTACTTTACTACTAAGTTACAACTCAATTTACTACTAAGTCTACTCAAAGCTTCTCACAGACAGTCTGCTTCTTACAATTTGCTGCTGCTATACTTGGAACACTCAGAAAATTAAGTTTGGCCAATGGGTGAATCCCATCTGGACCTTTGGCTCCCATGTCCTGCTGACTGGGGCCTATTATCTGCTTATTGATTGAGGGGGTCTTTACTATCAAGACTCTGCAGATGAAACATGAACTATGTCAGCAAATGGGTAGAACTTTAAAGCAGAAATGTAATTGGGAAATAATTAGCAAAACAAAAATACAATCAAACATAGATAATGTTACAGTTTAAAGCTAAGTCAATATGTGACCCACAGGGATGCTTTTGTATGGATCTGTGACCTCATTTCTATTTGACTTGGGCACCCCCGCTTTAAAATACTAATTGGGTATTGCCTGGGTTTCCACAAAGGCTATGAGAACTTATTTCCACAGCAGCCCAGACAGACTGTATGTACTGGCCTACAGGCTGCCTGGCCTCTAGACCTGATCACTTTGAACCCAGCTGTGCCGCTAGAAAGAGGAAAAGTAGAGTCTGGAACAGCTATACCAGAAGTTCAGCTCAAGGACCATTGGAGAAACCATTAGCCAGGGCATGAGGGTACCTACCCTGCATTCTCAACAGATGAATGGTATCCATCCTTTCTGTGGTGACAGATTTCCAATGTTGAGGTACAGTGCCTTCTTCTTTAAGGCATCTACTTAGTATGTTAGCACAGTGGATAGAGCACTAAGGACTGGAGTCAGGAAGACCTGAGTTCAAATCTAGCCTCAGACATATACTAGCTGTATGGTCCTGGGCAAGTCACTTAACCTCTGTTTGCCTCCATTTTCTCATCTATAAAATGGGGATAATAATAGCTCTTACCTTCCAGGTTTACTGTGAGGATCAAATAAAGCAATAATTGTTAAGCACTTAGCACAGTGCTTGGTACATAGTAGGTGCTATATAAATGTTATCTGTTATTGTTATGTATCTGATATATATGTTTTTATATTCATGTTGTCTCTCCCATGAGAATCCAAGCTCCCTGAGAGCAGAGTGTTTTTGCTTTTTCATTGAATCTCTCAACTCTCTGTCTAGATAGAACATAGGAAGGACTCAATATAAATGTTTGTTGATTTATATATTCAATAACAGTAATAATAATAGCATTTATATAGTGCATTAAGATTTGCAAGGTGCTTTATAAATATCATCTCTCATTTGATCCCCATGACAATGCTGGGAGGGAGGATGCTATTGTTATCCCCATTTGACAGTTGAGCAAACTGAGGCAGACAGGTTAAGTGACTTACCTAGGATCATAAATATCTGGGGATAGATTTGAACTCTGGTCCTTCTGATTCCAGTCCCAGAATGCTCTTTTCAAGGCTTTTACTTAGAGTGCCTAAATATGTCTGGAAATCTAAACAAGATTTAATAATCCTAGACAGCAGGTGTTCACATCCTTTAAGATAGCTGCCAGTTTCCCTATAAACCTTCATTTCTTCAACTGACTATGCCTTTTGTGACATGATCTCACCATATTAATTGCCCCCTTCTAGATGTCAACCTGGGCAATGAGGGGCACCGTGGTGCATAGAGTGCACCGAGTCTGGAGTCAGGAAGACTCATCTTCCTAAGTTCAAATGTCACCTCCGATATGTACTAGCTATGTGACCCTGGGCAAGTCACTTCACCCTCACTGCCTCCATCTGTAAAATGAGCTGGAGAAGGAAATGGCAAACCATTCCAATATCTTCACCAAGAAAATCCCAAATGGGTCATATGAAGAGTTGGACACAACTGAAAAATGACCAACAAAACAAAACGATGTGCTTCTATTTGTCTGTCTTAAAATGTGACGTCCAGAACAGAACTCAGTGTTCTTAAGTTAATTGTCCTAGTGTCTAAACCAAGAAGTAACTCATTTGCTAAGATTAGAATGATTCAATAGCCAGGGTAATTTTGTCATGAGTTTCCAGAGGACAGTTTGAGTTACTTGTATTGGGTTCTTTCTGTCTGTCTGTCTGTCTTTCTTTCTGTCTCTTTCTGTCTGTCTTTCTTTCCTGATTTCAGAGTCACTGTTGAGTTACTTCTTCAACTTCCACCACTCTCACCTCAGGGTTTTCATTTTATGGGCGCTTTCAAAATCTGCCTTCCTCTAGCTCTAAGTCAACTGTGTGGGTGGCCAGCCAAACCATTGTAAGCTTTGTTTTAATGTTTCAAAGTTGGTTTTCCTAGCAGTCTGGTCCTAACTCCACAGTGGATTGAGCTTATAAAGCCCCAAGGTCCTCATTTTTCCCTCTCTAGTTTATGAAAAAAGTAAATAATTCATAAGGTGCTTAGTTATTTCTACTCATTTCTCCTGACTACATTGTAATGAAGAGATCTTAAACGTCATCTGCTCATTGCTGGGCTTACACTTTTAAATTTTCATTTCCCCTTCTTCCTTCCTTGTTGAGGCAGCGGCAGGCCCACTGCTCTGCCATTTTCTTCTTTCTCATGCCTTTGCAGTTGAAGATGCTGAGTCACTTCCATTTGCTGACATTGAATCCTCACTTTCAGGGTTTAGGCTACAGTTTTCTGTTCCTATATGAACTTGAAGATCTGTAGGCATGCCTCAGTCTTTAGGTCTCCTTTTATTCTGAGATGACTGATTTCTAGGATGAATTACTCCCATTTCTAGTGTGTGTTAAGGTTGATTAAGTACTCCTCCCAACAATTCTGGGAGGTAGATAGCCTAGGTATTATAGTTCCCATTTTACAGATTAAGTCACTGAGTCCCAGGTGGGGAGTGACTTGTGCAGTGTGATGTGGCTAATAAGTGGCAAGAGAAGAAGTAAGAAGAAAGCTAGTATTTCTATAGTTTTGAGATTTGCTAAATACATGCTTGGTGGGCAATTAGGGTGGTGCAGTGGATAGAGCCCTGCACCTGGGGGCAGGAAAACATGAGTCCAAATTTTGCCTCAGACACTTACTTCCCTAGCTCTGTGGCCTTGGGCAAGTCATATACCTTCTGCCTCAGTTTTCTAATCTGTAAAATGGAAATAATAATAGTATCTACCTCCCAAGGTTGTTGTGAGAATAAAATGAGTTAATATATGTAAAACATTTTGCCAACATTAAAGTGGTATATAAATGCTAGTAGTAGTACTAGTAGTAGTAGTAATAGTTGTAATAGTAGTAGTTCTAGTGGCAGTAGTAATAGTTGTTGTATAGTAGTAGTTGCAGGAATAGTAGTAGTAGTAGTAGTTTTCATTTGATCCTCGCCACAACCCTAGGAGCTAGGTGCTAATTTTTATCATCCTCACTTTACATTTGAGAAAGCACAGGTAGACAGATTAAATGACTTACCCAGGGTCACATAGTCGGTAGGTGTCTGGCCTTAGCCAAATTTGAACTCAGGTCTTGAACCCAAGTGTAACCTGGCAACTAAACTGAGTTTTTCTGTCCCCAAGTCTGGTGTCTGGTGGTTTCTCCACTCCACCATGCTCCTTCGAATGACATGTAGAAAAAACACTAGGCTTAGTTTCAGAAGACCTGAGTTTGACTGACTCCAGTAGTTTCTATCTATGTGACCTCAGGCATAGACCATTGGAAAGCATGCTGGATTTGGAGTCAGACAAGTATTGAGTTCAAATCTCGGTTCTATCACTGACCCTGAGCAAGTAATTTAAACCCTTTTTGTTGCTTCTACTGAAAAATTTTGGGGTTGGACTGGATGATTTCAGAGGACCCATTCGACTTTAAATCTGTAATACTTCGATCCTAAGACATCTAATCTCTGAGTCCTGGCTTCCCCATCTACAAAACAGGGATAGCAATGCTAGTACCGCCAACCTCACATGACAGCTGTGAGGAAATCTTTTTTTTTAACTGAGAAGTACAACATCACTGTAAATGATGGTCATCCCCTCCCTTTCTTCCTATTTCTTTTATAGTGGTAGAGATAGAGGGACAATCACTGCTCTTATCACTTGTTTATTAGGAGGTTAGAGCAGACAAAAGAATTGAGAAAGCTTCAAAATTTACACTATTTGTAACAGTAACCAACACTTTGAAACAGATGTGTCCTTCTGTTTTCCCCTTCCCTTTAAAGGGCTGATATTTGATGTGAGCCCTTTAAATGGCCTCATCATCCCCTTTAACTAAGTTGTTTTTCAGTTGTCTGACTCTTCATGACACCATTTGAGGTTTTCTTGGCAAAGATCTTGGAGTGGTTTGTCATTTCATTCTCCAGCTCATTTTACAGACAGGGAAACTAGAGGCAAACAGGGTTAAGTGACTTGCCCAGGGTCACACAGGTAATAAGTGTCAGAGGCTGGATTTGAACTCCAGTCTTCCTGACTCCAGACCTAGCACTCTATTCACTGTGCCACCTAGCTGCCTACCAATAATAGTAAGATAGTAAGATCACAGTAAGAACTTAATAAATGTGTGTTGATTGATTTTATATATATATATGTATATATGCTATACATCATAATGTATAGTATTAATAAAGTGAGATTGTTTAAGGACTAAAAACTGGCTACAGATGATCAGCAGTGGATTATTATGTACATTGAAAGACTAAAGAGGTTAACTAATTTGTTGAGAGGAAACATTATTTCTTAAGTGCCATGACTAGCTTATAATAAAATCAATTTAGAAAATTAATTTAACAACTTCATGAAACAGAAAATAATAGATAATCTATGAGCCTTAAGGTAGTGATTTTTTTTTTGTTTCTTCTAAACTTGTTAAAGTAGACAATATAGGCTAATAATAATTAACAATAACATATGAGTTTACTATTCCTGGGGGAAGAAAACTGTTTCAGAGGTGGACATGTCATTTCTTCCTATATTTGTTTTTATTCTAGGAATATCTCAAATGCCTTTATTTTATTGACTGTTTATCTTTTTCATTGATTAGGCTCAGGTTTGCAGGATGTATCATTGTGTATTGCAACTTGAGATCCTTTTTCTACTTTTTTCTATTCCGTTTTTCTACTTCCTGCCATAGTTTCTAGTGGCTGTGGAATAACTTTGTATCATTCAAATTTCCTTTCCTTTATTTTTCTTCCAGCTGCTTGCAAAATTTGTTATTTGTCACTGGAGTTGTTAAATTTAGCTACTAGGTATTCTGGCCTTTCAAACATGTTGTTGTTTACCTGGAGAGAATCTGTGGGTTCTTTTGATTTTTTTCTATATATTCAAAAATTCTGGGCAATATTCTTGTATCATTCTGCATTATGATGTTCAAGTTTTTTTTGTTTTTTTTTGCTTTTTGGTGAGGCAGTTGGGGTTAAGTGACTTGCCCAAGGTCACACAGCTAGTGTCAAGTGTCTGAGGTCAAATTTGTGCTCAGGCCCTCCTGACTCAAAGACTAAAGCTCTATCCACTATGCCACCCAGCTGCCCCTCAAGTTTTTTTATTTGTCATGCTCTGGAAGGCCTGTGATTACGTTGGTTTCAAGGTCAATGGCTTTGACCTACATGGAAAGCAGATGTTTATTATTGTTTTTCTTTAAAAAAAAAAAAACAACAACAAAACGTTTTTGCCTTTTGCTTCTTTTCTGCCAGATTTTTCTCCACTTTAAAATTTTTATATTCGGGATCTATTAATGTCTCTTGATCTTTGGGGAGATTGTCTACGGTGGATTTCATTTTTTTCTAGTTGGCTAATTCGAGTTTTTTATTACTGCCTCGAGCGCTAGAACTTCTGACGTCTTCCTACCTGTTTTTTCCCATTGGGATTCCCTTTCTCTTTTGGGTCACCTTGGAAATTCTGATTTTAGTTCTATGCTGTTTGGGGAATCCCATAAGATCCACCATCTTGGATGGTCACGTGGCATAGAAATTAGACATATGATTTTGTTTTTTATTTTTTCAGTCTGGACTTGTGATTCTATTGGACTGGGGAACTCCCAAGTCAGAAAGGTCCCTTCGTTGATGCGGATAAACTGCTATTCTGCAGTCTGAGAGAGTTGCGTGCGGTGCTAAAATTTTAAGTGACTTACCCAGGACCACATAGCCAGAATATATCAGAACTTGCACTTGAACCCAGGTTTTTCTGAGACAGGCCTATCCATTATATCATGTTGCTTTGATCAACCATAAATAAGTTATTTCAAAATTCTAAAAAATTTTAAAACTTGAATGACCAGTCTAGGATTAGAGTTACAATTTTTGAATATTTAAGTCCTATTAAATTTGCCTACAGATGGTTAATGTAATTTTCCAGCTCTTTACAAGTAGTAGAAGGTAAAACTTTTCCTTTTTTTAATGTATTTGGCACATAATCTCTGACTCAAAAGTGCCCCCTTTTATTTCCTTTACAATTATGTCTCTGATTTTTATCAGTTGATACTTTAATTAGGAGAAGTTTTGGTAAAAGTAATAATAATGAAAGGTACGGGTTCGTTTCAGCCAAATGGTTTCTTGTTAAGACATACTGAAGTAACAAAGGCTAACTTAATGTATCTGAAACTAAATTTATATTTCCCTAGAAATCCATTCTCTTTCTCAAGTTCTCATATTAGTTAATTTAACCCAATAAACATTTATTAAGCACCTAGTGTGTATAAGATACCGTACTACCTTTGGGGATTATGTAAAGACAAAAAAAAAAAACATTCTATCTCTGTTAATGACAGTACAATTATTCCCTTCAACCAGCCTTAGAATCTTAATTATCTTCCAATTCCTTTTAACCTTCCCCCTCAAAAATTCAATTAATCAGTTCTGCCTTAGCACTATCCTTTGCGTTGTTTTTTTTCCCAATTCTACAGCCACCATTGTAGTTTAGGCTTTCACGACTCCATATGGAACTTTTATCGTAGCAAACTGCAAATAAAAACCCAAGTTTGATGTTTTTCTTTAGCAGGCAGTTTTGTTCTTTTAATATTGGTGTTTTGTGTAGTGGTTATTTTGAGATATGGTAGATGGATTCAAATCAACAAACATTTTTATGATGTGCCAACTGCATGCACAGCAATGAGGGCACCTGTCACAGTGGATAGAGAGCTGACTTCAGAGTCCACTGGGTTCAAATTTCACTTCTGACATGTTAGCTACCACTATGGGCAGGGTACTTAAACTCTCAATGTCCCCCAGAGACTCTTGGAGATTATAAATTACAGAGCAGGTGTCATTCTGCATTGGTAGAGGGAGCCTCTTCACTGGGAGTACAAGAACAATTAAATCAAAGATCCACTTCAATAACAAAGATGCAAAACACTGCTCTGTGGTCTAAGGTAGGTAAAAATTTAAACATGATGATAACATTCTTGCCCTCATGGAGGTTACAATTTTATATGATGAAACAGAGTACTGGGGCCTCATTAGGAGGATGGGCCTAGTAATAGAATATATATTCTATTCTTCTGGTTGGGTCAGAAGACCCATCATCAAACTGGCCACAGGGTAACGAATTTCTCCACCACAACAAATTTAGTTAGTCAACTGACATTGCTTAACATCTACTGTGTTCCAGGCCCTATGCTAAACACTGGTGACACAAAGAAAGGCAAAAAATAGTCTCTGATCTCAGCAAACTCACAGAGTAAACTTACCCACAAACAATATTTACGGGATAAATTGGGAGTAGTCTCAGAGGGAAGGCACTGAGATTAACTTAATTTCCCTGGCAATCTACTAAAATACACAGCTATCCTAATCTGTGTCACTGAAAGGCATAGTACCTACACTAGAGAAATCAAAAGTCCTGGCAGTATTGGTGTATATGTAGAAAAGAGCACAGTGGTTCAATTTAGCCTTTATTGTTTGCATTGACTTGGCCAGGTCAAGTATATGAGTAGCACATATATTGCCCCAGGGTGTCCTCTGAAGGTTTTGTCCTAGTATTTGGAGAGGGCTTTAATGAGTTCCTTCTTTTCTTGCCAGTACAATGATGGCCCATCCTGAATCTGATCTGATGGAGGAGTGCCTGAAACAGGACCTGAAGTTTTACTTCATGAATCCATGTGAAAAGTACCGAGCCAGACACCAGATTCCATGGAAACTGGGGCTGCAGATTTTGAAGATCGTAATGGTGACAACCCAGGTAATTTCTATTATGTTAAATTTTTCCCCCTCCACCGTGAATGCTTTCATAGTTACTACCAGAAAAGAGATTTGTTTTTGGTTTTGTTTCTAAAAGGACTTTGACTCCTCACTGATATTTGGGCTTTCCATTAGGAGGATGCCATGTTTGTGTCCCCAGGTTCTTTAGCACTTTGAGGATCTGTGGATTTGTCTGTGTATATGAACTTTTACTATTCAGTCAGTCAATCAGCATTTATTAAGTGCTTGTGTTCTTCCAAGTCCTGTGCTACCAAAGCAAATTGCTACTCTTCCACAAGTTAATAGATGGTTTTCAGGAACTGATGAGGCCAAAAAGGTAAATTAGTCTCTGGACCACCTGATGATAAACTCCATGTTTAGTTAGGCTTTTCCTCAAATGACAATCAATCAACAAACATTTATTAATGCCTACTATATGCCAGGCACTGTGCTAAGCACTGGAATATTGACATAATTTTATCAACCAATCAGCAAGAAGCAGCATGGTCCATTGACTTGTCCAGCATCACCTGGTCAACTGAGGATTTGAGGAGAGATTTGAACCCTTGCCTCTTGATTCTATGAGGCAACTAGTGGATAGAGCAGTAGGTCTAGAGTTAGGAAGACCTGAGTTCAAATCCAGCCCCAGACACTTACTAGTTGTATGACCCTGAACAAGTCACTTAACCCTGTTTGCCTCAGTTACCTTGTCCGTAAAATGAGCTGGAAAAGGAAATGACAAATCTCTCCAGTATCTCTGCCAAGAAAACACCAAACGGGATCATGGAGAGTCAGACGTGGCCAAAACAACTGAACAACTCTTGATTCGAAGTAGAAGGCTCATTCTATTCCCCCATTCTGTCTTAGATCCTTCTGAAAACATAAGCAATTATCCGTAAGGCTGGGGAACATACCTAGCTCAACTGTAGACGTCAAAGAAGCATCTGAATAGTGTCCAGGCCTTCAGTACAACCAGTTCAATGTCACTCGAAATAAACTGTTACAGCTTGTTGGAATTTAGGGAATTCAAAGTATGTGCCCATGGTTTCAGAAAACTCCTGGATGCCAACTCCACAAACATAGTCATAACAACCTCCTTCATACCTCTAAATGATTTATGTACTTGGAAATCTTTTTGGGTTCCACTATACCAGATAATAAGTTCAGGGATTCACACATTTTTATCACTAAGGGCGCTGGATTTGGACCCAATGGACCTTGGCTTTGATCCCCAAATTTGTCAGTTACAAACTGTGGTCTTGGACAATTCACTTTATTTCTCTGAGTGACCCTGGACAAATAGGTTAGCTTCCCAAAGCCTCATACATACATGTGTACATATATTTACATATACATACATACTATACATAGATATGTACATATATCTGCGTATACATGTGTGAATATATACACACAAATACACACATATCAGTTTATACACGTGTGTATATATATTATATACTCTGTGTGCGTACACAAATACACATACACACATAGGTGAGTGGATGGCACAGTGGGTAGAGCGCTAGGCCTGGAGTTAGGAAGAACTGAGTTCAAATCCATCCTCAGACACTTCCTAGCTGTGTGACCCTGGGCAAATCACTTAACCTTATTTGCCTCAGTTTCCTCATCTGTAAATGAACTGGAGAAGGAAATGGCAAACCACTCCAGTATTATCTTTGCCAAGAAAATCCCCGATGGAGTCAAACATGACTGAAAACTGCTGAACAGCAACAGTAACAACACACACACTTATCAGGGGCAGCTTAGATGGTGCAGTGGATAAAGTGCCAGGCCTAAAGTCAGGACAAGTCATCTTCCTGAGTTCAATCCAGCCTCAGATACTTCCTAGCTGTATGACCCTGGGCAAGTCGTTTAATTTGTTTGCCTCAGTTTCCTTGTCTTTAAAATGAGCTGGAGAAGGAAATGGCCAACCACTCCAGTATCTTTGCCAAGAAAACCCCGAATGGGGTCACGAAGAGTTGGGCACAACTGAACAGCAACATATACATGTGTACACATACCTATACACACATGATACATACATAGTAGGTAGAAAGCACCAGCAGCTGGAGGGGAAGAGGAGAACATAAAGTATAAGTTTAAGTCCTAATCGCTGCCATTTTAAAAATGGATTTTTATTTATACCTTCTTTACATTGCCCAGATTTTCCATCCTTTCTCCCACAGAACCATTCGTAATAATAAAAGAAAGAAAAAAAGAGGAAGAAGTGGGGGGGGGACCCAAAATATTGAGCAAAATCAGTCAAAACATCAAAAAAATGTGACATCACGTGCAGTGTTCCTTAGCTGTGGCCCCTCCCTCCAAGTTATGGAACATTGAGTAGCTTCACTCACTCAGGATGAGTCAAGTGTCTGAAGAATTCTTGGGTGAGGAACCTGGCCTAAGAAATCCTGTTAAAAAGGAAAAAAAAAGAGGAAATGAAGGTCGGACACGCCCTGCGTGTTCTTAGCAGAGGCATGCTGCATCAGATCACAACAATCACTACTTCCTTTTCTAGATGGTCACTAAGCATTAACTTGATAGTATTTTCTACAAATCTACCAGTGATCAAGGTCAAACTCACAGGCTTGTTGTCGCCAGTGTACTTGTTTCCTTATTTTTTTTTTGGGGAGGGGGAGGAAAGGGGAGGGCAGTGCAGGGGCATGGAATTGGGACATTCTCAAAGCCTTTGCCCCGCCCTCTCCTCCTCTCCAAAATCTCCAAAATCTTTTTTTTTTTTTTTTTTTTTTGATAAGTTGCTTACCTTGAGTCAGTTTTGACATCAGGCAATTTTTTTTTCAGAAACTGGGAATGTGGTTGGTTCATTTAGGGTTCTCTTTTGTTCTTATCTTGACTATTAAAGAAGATTCTCTTCATTCTTCCTTCAAAATACCTTTTTTCTTTCCACTCATTGCCACACCCCAAGCCAGGATCTCATCACTTTCTACTTAACCCTGAGGCCTTGAGAAGAAGGAGGGGAGAGGGAGGGAAGGAAATTAGCACTTATATACCACCTACTATGTGCCATGCACTGTGCTATGTTCTTTATGCATATCTCATTTGAGAGATCAAGTGACTTGCCCACTAGAATGCAGGATCAGGGTTAGGTCAACCAGATCTCCTAGTGCCATAATCTTTCTCTGGGCCTTGGTGCCCGTGCCAGCTTTTAGTTCTACCTGCTTGTGCCAGCTGGTGCCGTGGCGGATGCTCCTGAACCAGCCTAGTCCCTTGAGCGTGTACAAAAGCTGCCATGCTAGATTCTGGGCTTGGTGACTTTCCAGAAGACCTGAAATCATGGAGCCCAGGTCAGAAGACTAAATAACTAGGGATTAGGAATGCAAGGTTAAGAGCCTAACAATGTGTCAGAAAACTAAGCCAGGCACCAGAGAAACTCTGGATTAAAGGGATGTTGCACCCAAGGCAAGAAATATCTGAGTATCACCCCAAATGGGGTCAGACACGACTGAGATAACCCAACAGTAACAAAAGCCTTACACTTTCCTCTAGCCTGTAAGATTTTATACATTTTCTGCTAGGGCAGAAACTCCCTGGCATAGTTAGTACGGGGGGGCTGTAGCTACTATTTAAATGTCAAGAGTACAGGACAAAATTCTATCCTAGGCTTGAGATAAAGGGTTTCTTTTAAATGGCAGCCTGCCTGCAAGGGAATTGGTAGGAAAGGCTTCCTGTTCAAGGGCAGGTTGGACAAGATAAAGTCTATTGTCGGAGAATTAATAGATTTAGAGTTGGAGGGAACCCCAGAGGTCATGATTCTAGACCAACACCCTCATTTTGTAGGTGAGGGAATTTTGTACTAGAGAGCTTAAGTGACATGGAAGAGTCGGGAAGGGGGAGATCTGAGAGTGCAGACCATAGCTGCTGATGCCCAAATCCCATACTCTTTCCATTGGCCCACTATGGGGGGGGGGGGGGTCCTTCCAACCATGACATGCTGTCTCTTCTCTCCTTCCTCATTTTTTCTTGTCTCTCCACCTCCAATCCCAGAGGTGCAGATGGTTTGGTGTCCAGGACCAGTGGGAAGAGAAATTGTTTCATTTCTCATTTTGACTTTTCTCAAGCTCTGTGGCTTAGCGGGTCGTCTCTCTTTGAAGGAAGGTGCAGCATTCCTTTTTCCCTCCCTTTTGCTCTGTACGCAGCCCCCATGGGGCCCTACTTTTCCTGGTACCAGAAAAGTCTCTCCTCCACGGATTTCACAACCCAAGATTTGCCCTCCATGGTGCTTGCTGGAAAAAAGCCAATGCTTAATAATTCAATGCAATTTCTCCTTTAAAACTTATCTGCAGCAAATGTTTCAGCATTACTCAGGGGGATTGGATTTAGATGTTCTTTGAACTCCTTTTTTCTAAGTTTCTTTTTTGAGACTTTGACCTTCTTTTTAGTTATCTATCGCTGGAAAGGAAGACTTTTATGTTTTCTCCTTAGATCCAGACTTGGCTACCAGAAAATTATTTTTAGATGCAAACACATAAGGGGTTGGGGAAAGTGGACAAGTTTTTAATCTCCTCGTAATTTCAATCTTACTATTATACCTTCATGTTTTGGATATAATATTCTGAATACAATGTCTCAAGGCACACTCTAATTGTTTACTACCAACATATCTGTGAAAAATGCTTGTGGGGTATAGTTACATTAAAGTCTCTCTTTTTTAAGTATTTGCATAATTTTCCAGAACTTATCTGTTAATAATAGAGCTTATACATTAATAATCATGTGACATCTAACTGTTATTTATTGATCATTCTGTTGCTGTATCTAAGATAACAGTTAAACAAAATTTGTTCCTTATTTTAATGCTTCCCTTTTTGTTTTTAATGTCACATTCCTTTTTGAATATATTCCTCACCCCTCCTCTAGCCATCGAGCCATCCCTTGACAACTATGTGGTATAGTGAATAGAGCATCAGGTCTGGAATCAGGAAGACCTGAGTTCAAACCCAGCCTCAGACACTTACTAGCTTTGTGACCTTGGGCACGTCACTTCATCTCTGTCTGCCTCAGTTTCCTCAACTATAAAATGGGAGTACTAATAGCACTTACCTCCCAACATTGTTATGAGGATCCAATGAAATAATTGTAAAGCATGTAATGCAGTGCCTGGCAAAGAATAGGCACTATATGAATGGTAACTATTATTATTAATAGTAGTAACAGATTAAAAAAAGAAAAGAAAAAACTCAGCAAAACTAATCCAAACGTCTACCATATGTGATAACACATGTGATATTGTTACACATCTGTAGTTTCCCACCTCTGCAATGAAAAGAGGTTCATTATTTCTAGCTTTTTTTCTGGAGCTAAACTTGGTCATTATAATTACTCCATGTTTAGTTTCCCATTTTGTTGTTCTTTCTGGTTATGTTGTGTTGTTCAGTCACATCTAACTCTTCATGACCTCATTTGGGGTTTTCCAGTCAAAGATAGTGGTGTGATTTCCTTCTCCAGCTAATTTTACAGGTGAGAAAACTGAGGCAAACAGGGTGAAGTGACTTGCTCGGGATCAGACAGCTAGTTGAGTCTGAGGCGGTATTTGAACTCATGAAGATAAGTCTTCTGATTCCAACTTGGTGCTCTATGCACTATGGCGCCACCTGGCTGCCCACTATATGTTGTTTTACTAGTTCACTGTACATCAGGTTCATAGGAGTTTTCCCGTAGTCTGAGTTCTTCATATTAATTGTATTTTCTTTATCTCTTCTTCTTTCTCCTCCTCCTCTTTCTTATGATAATAACAATGACAGTGTAGTGGTAGCTAGGTGGAACAGTAGATAGAGTTCTGGAAGACTTGGGCTCAAGTTTAGCCTGACTTAACAACTGTTTCACCCTGGGAAAGTTACTTAACCTCTATCTGTCTCAGTTTCCTTATCTGGAAAATGGGATAATTGTAACTTTCTTCCAGTGTTGTTGTAAACGTCAAATGAGATAATAATTGTAAATCACTTTGCCAACCATAAAGCACTATGATAATTCTAGTAATTATGATTATTATTATCAATACAGTAATATTCTATTACATTAATGTGCCCCACTTTGTTTAACCATTCTCCCATTGATGGACATGTACTTTGTCTTCACAAAGTGCCTGTGGTTGCTATGATTATATTTTGGTGTTAATAGGATACACACACACACACTTAGCAGTAAGGTTTAGTAACTTTATTTTAGCATAATCCCACCGTGTTTTCCAAGGTGGTTGGATCAGTTCACTAGTCTTGGCACAGCCCCTCCAACATTGAGTATTTCTGTGTTTTGTCATTGATAAGTTTGTTGGGCATGAGCCACATCCTCACTGTTGTTTTTATTCACATTCATTTTATGAGATTTTTACAGCCCTCTTTCATGTAGTTATTAATGTTCACAGGTCCTTTTTGAGTACTTTTGAGTACGACCTCTTAGCTGCTGAGAAATGCTGTTACCCTGCTGCTTCTGCCACTGTGACTCCTAATAATTCTAATGACAGTAGGAATAGGTTGCTTTTATAAAGTGCCTTCAGGGGTTCAAAGAACTTTACATATGTTCTCACTTGATTCTGACAGCAATCCTGTGTAGCTGAGAGAGGCAAGTGACCTGCTCAGGGTTGTCCCGACTCAAATTCAGCACTCTACTCACTGGGCAACCTAGCTATCTTTAAGGATAACTCTTAGTCTCACAAGTCATACATATTGGTATGGATTCCTTGTATATGTTAGCTGGCAGACCTTTTTTCCCCCCTTCATTTTCCTAGATGCCTTGGTTTTGATTGTGCAAAAACTTTTCAGTATCAAGTAAATAAAATTTTCTAGTTTATTTTTTGTGATCCCCTTTATTCCCTTGCTTGGTTAAGAACTTTCCTCTCAGGCATAGCCATGACTTGTGCTAGGACTCAGGATCTGTGGTATTTTGATTGATCGATAGCATCTCAGATCCCCTCACTAATGATATTCCCAGGTAGTGATTCAGGATGGGGCTTATAGGCTCAGTAGCTTGTTTTAAAAAATAGGATTCCTCGGGGCAGCTAGGTGATGATGCAGTGGATAGAACACCGGCCCTGGAGTAAGGAGGACCTAAATTCTAATTCAGGCTCAGACACACAACACTCCCTAGCTGTGACTCTGGGAAAGTCACTTAACCCTAATTGCCTCACCAAAACAAAAGAAATACAGGAAATGAAGCATAAGTGACTTCTGGATTATGTGGAGGACTGCTAGGTCTCCGACCAGGGTTTCATCTGTTGCAGCCTCACAAGAGGAAGCATTGAAAATTAATGGCCAGTGAGTGAAAGACATCGGTGAAGAGAGAGAATTTGCATTGGAGAATTTGAGTTGTTTGCATCATACCTTCCAAGAAGGGAAATCACGCGACAGACTTGACAGCCAATCAGCATTAGGGATTGAGCTAGGTGTCCAAACTTTTTCAATGTTAAACCTGGCGGATGAAGCCACATCCTGGTGGATACACCTGAGAAGTGGGGGTCTTAAACCAGGACTTTGGAGAGTAAGTTTTCTTTTCCTGCTCTTCTATTTCCCTTCTTCATTCCATATCCTTTCCCCTAAGACAATCTTTCTGCCTATTCTATGAATCATCCATTGATTTTTTTTTCTCATTTCACACTCTCTTGCTAGATTCTCATGAATCTAGGTTCAAAGCCCTTGCCTTAAGTTACTGTGCTCAGGTAAGGTGTCCACCACTCCCTCTTAGCCAATCATTTAGGGCTCTACTTTTAACATTTCTATAAAGAAGTAATTTGATATTTATCTTTAAAAACTATCATGTTCTTTTCAAATGTATTTTTAACTGTTCCAAGGAGAAAGAACACAGTTTGTAAAAAGTAAACTTCAAGAAAAAAAACAGATTGTAAAACTGTTGGAATCATCATCAGCTTTTACTAAAAAGACCAGTTGTATTAGATGTGGCTAAGATATTAGGTGGGGAGGACAGTGCTGGGTTTAATTAGTAGGGTGATCTCAGAAATCTCTTCGAATCAGAAAAAGCCCATCGGATGGCAACTCCTCTCTCTTTTGTTTTTGCCAAAAGGAAAAGAAGATGTAGGAGAGTCAGAGGGACTAGATAATGCACAGAAAGCTAATTGGGAGTTCTGAGAAGGTAATTTACCAGCTTCTGTTTAATAAGTTGTAAGCAAAAAGATAAAATTTGAATTAAAATTTCCTGGTAATGAAAGGAAACCATCTTAAAGACTCTTGAAAACTTAAAGATTTGTTTCCTGAAGACTCAAAACACCATAGCTAGAATCTATATATTCAGGAAGATGTTTGACTCTAAGGGAACTTTCAGGTTGATTTAGAAATTTGTTATATGCTTGAATATAAAGGAAAGTGAGAGTTACCTTATGCAGTTATTTTCAATCAAGGATAATAAAATAACCAATTGTACTTGTTCCTAAAAATATTTCTTTAAATATTATTCTGAAGAGTGTCATATTCCCTGAAACATTGCTCTCCTGATAGATGATTTCCTTCCTTAATTGCCTAATCTCCATTTCTGGAGGGGCACTAGCCCGCACTCATTAATTACTAACTTGGCTCAATCTGCAGACTTCTCCTTCATCTCCTATTCAGCAGTCTTTGCCAGTAACTTTTCACCCCTATGATGCTCTGCTCTCCTAGCTCCTCTCAGTTCTGGCCTTTTTTCATCAGGGATATTTAGAAAGCCTTTATTTCATTAAAGGTCCATTTTCCCCTCCATAGAATTATGTGCAGTTTTGCCGGATAAATTGTGTTTAATTGTAAGTCTGTATCATTTGCCTTTTGGAATATTGTATTCTAAATTTTCCTCTTCCTTAGAGTGGCAGCTACCAAATCTTGTGGGATCCTAACAGCTGCTCCTTGGAACTTGAATATTTTCTTTTTGGCTGCTTGCAGGACTTTTAATTTGACCTGAAAGCTCTGTATTTTTGCCTTAATGTTCGTAGAAGTTTTAATTTTAGGATTTCTTTCAGGAGGTGACAAGAAGACACTTTCTCTTTTTACCTTGCCCTTTGGTTCTAAGAGATCTGGGCAGTTTTCATTTATGATTTCTAGAAATATGGTATTTTTAATGGTCATTTTTTTTGGTAGTCCAATGATGCTTAGATTAATCTCTGATTCACCTGTTTTAAATTAGTTTTTGATTATATATATACATATATGTATGCACATACCCCTTATGATTGCTTCTTTTTTTTTCAATTATTTAATTTTGTTTTAGTATTTCTAGTTGTCTCATGGGGTTGTTGCTTTTGGCTTGTCCCCTTCTAATTTTTAGGGAGTTCAGTTCTTGGGTAAGGCTTATCATTGTTTCTTCTATGGCATTCTTGCCACTTTTTTCCTCCCTAGCTATTCCATTTTGTATCTCGTTTCATTTCTTCCAGGTACTCTTTCAGTCCTTGTTGCCCGGACAGTCTTTTTTTTTCTGAAACTCTCGGACTTGCATGTTTTCGCTTCTTCTGGTACTCTTTGAGATTCTTTCAATCAAAGGTATTTCTTCATCATGTTCACAATTTTCTTCCATTTACTGTTACTTCATCTCTCAGGTTCTTGATTGGAATTTGTCCTTTGATCAAATTTTGTTTCCTTAATCCTGGATGGTGTGGGTGGGTCTTGCTTTATCCCGAGTTCTTTAGGAATTATTTGGCCTCATCTCCTGGTATGCTCCAGGTTCAGTCTGCCTGGATGTTGGTTTAGTCTGGATTCAGGGTTAGTTGTGGGCAACCTGGATGTTTGTCTGTTCCTTTCTCTTTCCTAAACATGAGAATGGGCCCCTGATCATTCCACTCTGGGTGCTGGTCTAGCTGAGCCTCCTATGTATTTCTCTATGTTGCTCTGGCCTGCTGTGGATAGGGCCTTGGTCACCCTGTGTTGGGCGCTGTGCAAGAATTAGGCCTCTGAGAGGCAGCTAGGTGGCCCAGTGGATAGAGCACTGGCCCTGGAGTCAGGAGGGTCTGAGTTCAAATCTGGCCTCAGACACATAACACTCACTAGCTATGTGACTCTGGGCAAGTCATGTAATCCCAACTGCCTCACCAAAAAAAAAAAAAAATGATAATAATAATAATAATAATTAGGTCTCTGGTTTGCCGTAAGCTGGGTACTGGCCTGGTTCTGTCTGCTACCATAAATGAGTATGGGGCTTTTGGATTTCCTGCACTGGACATGCTTCTATGAGAACAAGCTTGACTATTATTTTTCTAAATGAATTTGGTTGTTATTTTGTCCAGGTCTCTATTTTTTTGTCTAAAGCCCTATATCAACCATTTTGTTTAGTACTCCTTTTGTAGTTTGCTGTAACACTAAGTATGTAAATTAATTTTGGTAATCTGATTATTTTTTACTATATTGGTGTGGTCTAACCATGAGCAAGGAATGTTCCTTCAAGTATTTAAGTCTTTCATTATTTCTTTAAAGAATATTTTGTTACTGTATTTGTATGTTTTAAATATTCTTGATAGATTGACTTTTGTGGTTATCGTCTAGTCGTTCATTTGCATCTGACTCTTCATGACCCCATGGACACACCAGGGCACACCAGGCCCTTCCATCCTCCACTATCTTTTGAAGTCTGTCCAAGTTCATGTTCATTGCTTCCATGACACCATCTCATCCTATGTCATCCCCTTTTCCTTTCGCTTTCCATCTTTCCCAACATCAGGGTCTTTTCCAATGAGTCTCATCTTCTTGCTATGTGGCCAAAGTATTTGAGCTTCAGCTTTAGTATTTGACCTTCCAGTGAATAGCCTGAATTAATTTAAGTATTGACTGATTTGATCTCCTTGCTGTCCAAGGGACTCTCAAAGCTCTTTTCCAGCACTACGATTCGAAAGCGTTGATTCTGCAGCGCTCTGCTTTCCTTATAGTCCAACTCTCACAGCAATACGTTGCTATTGGAAAAACCACAGCTTTGACTCTATGGACCTTGGTTGGCACCCGGATATTTTATGTATTTTGTAGTCATTTTGAATGGGATTCCTCTTTCCATATTTTCTTTCTCTATTTTACTATTGCTTTATACACATGCTGATGATTTTTGTGGATTTATTTTGTTTCCTGCTACATTGCTGAAGTTATTGATTTTCTCAATTAGTTTCTTTGAATGAATAAATAAAAAAGCACTTATTAAACACTATTTCTGTCACCATGCTAAGTGGTTGGAATAAGAATACCCGCAAATAACAGTCTCTGCCCTCCAGGAGCTTACATTCTAATAGGGAAAGACTCTGTATAAAGAGTTGGGGGGAGTTTTGGGAAGGGGGTGGTAAAGGTACTGGGGGTTTAGTGCTGTGGCTTGGAGACGGCCAAGAAGTGGCATGGTGGGAACAAGAGCCAGGCAAAATAAAGTGAAAGCTCACCAATCAGAACCCAAGGTCTCATTGGTGGGACTGGAATTCTGGTGGAAGAAAGAGGAGAGATAGTGAGGAGGAGGGCCATCGTTGGTTTTCTGTTGTGTTTATTAGGAAAAGTTCTAGTGCTTCCGCATTGCAGAAGCATAGATGGCTTGTCTTGGCAATGGATGGGAGATGGTGTGGCAGATATGGGACAAGACAAGGTAAGGTGAAAGCCGGCAAATCGGAGTTCAGGTTCCCAGGGTGGGAGTCTGGTGGGAAGAGGACAAAGGAAAAGACCATAGTGCTGGTGATTTCCTGGAGTTTTATAAGTGAACCATCATGCCATCAGGAAACGGGGATGGTTTTGTCTCTTTGCCAAAGAAAAACCAAACCCTTGGAACAAACATGCGTGGCCGTGCGAAGCAAAACCTTGCATTGTACACTTTTAGGTTTTTTTTTATTTCATCGTATTGTTGTCCCTAACATCTCTACCACTATGTCAGATAGTGGAGAGAAGGGACATCCTTGCTTCACTCCGGTATTTATTAGGACTGGTTCTGATGTTTCTTCCTTGCAAGTAATATTAACTTTTGGTGTTACTTATGTACTTTGTATCCTATTGAAAATGATTTCACTTTGTCACCAAGGGCAATAATATATAAAAGCCTTTCGTGATCCATCCCAGCTGCTGCTCCTCCCCACCTCCCATTAAGATTATTTTGTATTTGTTTCATGTTTCCTTATCTGTGTATATTTTGTTTACTTATCTGTCCTTCTCTGTTCCCCCAATTCTCCCTTATGAGGACAGGGGTTGCTTTATTTTTTTTTTTGGTCATGGTAGTCTCAACACCTAGCCCAATAACCTAGCCAACACAAGTACTTAAATCAATGCTTGTTGAACTGAATGTCAAATTCCAACTGGTGAATAGTTTAGGTAATAATTGCTTTTATATCTTAATGTTGTATTTTTCAGCTTGTTCTTTTTGGTCTGAATAACCAGCTGGTGGTCTCTTTCAAAGAGGATAATACTGTGGCTTTTAAGCACTTGTTTCTAAAGGGATATTCTGGCATAGATGAAGATGACTACAGTTGCAGCGTCTATACACAGGAAGATGTCTATGAAAGCATATTTTTTGTCATTAACCAGGTAAGTATTTTCCTTCAGGTTTGTCCACACAGAAAGAAAGCCCTTGTAGACTACCTGGAAATGTCCTTTACATGCAATAGATACCTAGGAATGACCTCAGCCAGGCCATGGGAATTCTTTCTGTTTTCCTTCTACCATTTGGGAACTTTCTTTCTGGAAACATCTCCATCTTTCCCATATTCCCGCCTTGCACCTATAGCTCTTGATTTCTGGATAGTTACTCCTTCATGGAGGTTTGTTTTGTGTATAGGCTGATGCAGATAGGTCCATTTTTAACTTTCACGTTCTGGAATTCTGTGACCCTGATTCCTGCTCTGCTGGGCCCTAAGCCAAGGTGATACCCCCAAAGTAGAATGAATCCCTATTACCTTGGCCAGAAAAGTATATGAGAATGAAGGGGAAATTCTTTCTTCCTTGGCATGGGAGCTGGGGGTAGGGTGGGAACAGAAAAGTGTTCCTGATGATCTACCAAGTTGGATCTTATTGGGTAGAAGTAACAGGGAAGAGGTAGCCTTTTAGTTCTAGGTAAGGAAAAGTCTCAGTAGAGCTCTCCCAAAGTAATAGGCTAGGCTGCCTCAGGAGTTAGAGGATGGAAGGTCTTCAAGCCAAGTCTGACTGACCATCCATCAGGGATTTCATAGAATGGGATGTCTATTCAGGTTCAGGTCAGGCTAGTTGACCTTGGTGGCCCCTTCTGACTCTTGACATTCTGTGTTTCTCTTGACTCTGAATTCATTTTCCTAAAGAAGTATCGTTAAGCAAAGTAATCAAGTCCCATCGGGTTGTACTGCACATATGTTAGGAACATTATCGGTTAAGTAAGTTTTTCTGGACTGCCCTTAGGAAGCTAACCCACATCTATGCCATTGTTTCTATAAGAAAATGCATTCTGGGCTCCACTTTGCCTCCTTTGCTAATGCCTACGAACACTTCAATGCATTTTCCCCTCAATCAAATCCCTACACTACGTTATTTGCTAAAAGGGAATGGATAATACCCCAATTGTAGAAGTGAAATAGGTGCAATTACTTTGTCCTAAAACCCTTAAGGGAGAGGCTTAAGGTTTTTCTCCCTGGGGACATCATCTCTCAGCCCTAAGTGGTAATTTTCAGAACCAACTCTGGAAATTTGTCATTTCCTTTAGTTCTGTGCAGGGCGTCATTTTATTGAAGAACTATTACATGGACATAGTTACTTTTTTGTTCTCTGATGTAAGACTTAGTTTGGAAACTGCTGAGATCTCGGTGAGAACTGTTTGCTTTCATCAGAATGGACAAAGAAAAGAGAATTGGATGCATTCTTTACATTTGTACTCCCTGACCTGTTGAGTAACTTTTTAGAAATGTGAATGTTTTGCAATTCTGGAACCTTGGATTTTGGGGGACTTTGGGGCAACATATTTTCCATAAAAATTTTGAAAGAATTCTGCCTGATTCTGTGTGTTTGTGTGTGTATTTTGAAGAGAGATGGGGAGGTGTGCAGGAAATATTTTTACGTCGGCCAAAACAAACATGTGAAAATATCCAAAATAAATAGAAAGGGCTTTTTTGTACTGTCTTAATTATTGGCCTATATCCTATTTTGTTATTGTTGTGGTTCAGTAGAGTCTTACTCTTCATGACCCCATGGTCTATAGCATGATAATGCTGTCCATGGGGTTTCTTGGCAAGGATACTGGAGTGCTTTGCCATTTCTTTCTCCAGTGTATTAAAGTAAACAGAGGTTGTAGTAAGTGTCTGAGGGCAGATTTGAATTCAGATTCCACGGCCAGTGTTCTATCCACTGAGCCACCTAGCTGCCCTATATCCCATTTAGACCCATTGGTTTCCAAACTGGGTTTGAATCCCTTCCCCACCTCCCTCTGATCTTTTGTATTATTTAATCAGGCACTTGTTAAGTGATTACTAATTACCAGCTGCTAAGCTCTAGGAATACAAAGACAAAAGTGAAACAATACTAGCCCTTGAGGAACTTCCATTCTAGGATAAGATTTACAATCCACCTTTTCTTTGACCATTAAGCAGCTGTTCAATTCTTAACCCCTTTTGGGGTCCTGAACCCCTTTGGCAGTCTGATACTACTTAATATTATTGTGTTTTGTTGCCTCTATCCATAATTGAAGGAAATGCTAAATTTCAGTTATAGATTAGCTAGCGTAAAGATGTGATTCTTTCCCTCCTCCCCCCATGCAAGTCCAAGGATCCCAGGTTAAGAATTCCTAACCTAGAGCCCTAAGCAGTTCTCAAAAGAAAATATTGCTCTGAAATCCTGGGACCTCTGGATTGATGTAAGCCTTGTCATTAAAATAGCAGGAAAATCCTAGTTGTGCATTTAATTGGTAATTTACTATCTAGAGAAGTGTGAGAAACATTACTGAAGGGGAGTTGGGAGGATGGGAGAAAAGCATATTGGCCTAAGAAAATATCACCTTTACAGCTATAGACTTCCTTTTTCCCCTGCTGTGTGAAAAGCACATTCTGCTTTCGAACATTTGTCATGAGGTTTTTGGTTGCCTGCAAAGCATTGTGAGGTCATTTAATTTAACTTATATTGCCATTATCTGTATACGTTGAGGGATATGAGACCCAAATGGGTCCTTGTAACTGGCAAGGGCAAGAAGGGGGATGTTTTTCTTGTTGTATAAATCTGTAAGTTCTGGGTTTTTTTTTCCCCCCATATTATTTAATTTATAAGAGTACATGGGTGCTGGGTTATTTTTCCTCCTTTCTTTTAAACAGTATCATCGTTTAAAGAATATATCTCTGGGCATGGTTGGTTATGAAGAAAATAAAGATGATAGAATTGGTTTGAAAGTATGCAAACAACATTACAAGAAAGGCACTGTGCTTCCGTCCAATTATACCCTCAACATAGACAGTGAAGTTGAAATAGGTAATGTATGAAAAATCATGATAAACTGCCATTTTGAACTGTTGGGGTGAACTTATCACTGAGGGAAGCAGCACATATCCTCTCTGACTAGAATCTTTTCTGTTATTCACCTAGAAAGGACTTTGGTGAGGGAAATTCAAGATGGTGGAGGGAACTCTAGATAAGGAAACTCCCACCATGAGTGTAGATCATATCCCATATGTAGCTTGGGAGCTAAGTCTTTGTGAGTTGCCTCAGACAAAAAGTTAAGTGACTTTTCCAAGGTCACATAGCCTAGTGTAATTTGAACCTAGGTCTTCACCCAATAATATGTCAATCATAATAGCTGACATTTATATAATAATAGCTAACATTTCTATAATGCTTTGAGATTTACAAAGAACTTTTTAAAATAAGTTTTTAATTTATATATTTTGTTTTTTATATCCTCAAAGTTTTCCCCAGTATCCCTCCTTTTCCTTTTCCTAGAGAGCCATCCTAAATAACAAATGGTACTTTTTAAGACAAAAAAAATAGTAAGAGGAAAAAATAAGAGCTAATCAATATATTTAAAAAGTCTGAAAACACAAGCAATGTATAACATATATAGACCTTCCCACCCCCATGAATGGGTGGGTTGGGTGTATCCTCATATCTCCTCTTAATTTGAGTCATGCTTAATCTTTGCAATTTTGCTACATTCACTTTTGATTTTTTGGTGTATGGATGTTCTTTCCATTTACATTGTTGTAGTATATTGTGTATTATTTTCTTGACTGTTTACTTCATTCTGTATCAATTCAAAAAGATCTTTACATGTTTCTCTGTATTTATCACACACATCATTTCTTTCAGCACAGTAATATTCCATTATATTTGTGTACCACAATTAGTTTAGCCATTCCCCAATCTACTTTGTTTCCAATTCTTTGCTATCATAAAAAGTGCTACTATAAATATTTTCGTGTGTGGGAGATATTCTTCTTATCTATAGATTCTTTGGGGTATTAGCCCTAACTCTGGTTCAAAGAGTATTAGTAATTTTATTTGCATAATTTCAAATTGCTTTCCAAAATGATTGTACCAATTTACAACTTCACCAGCAATAAATTGGCATGCCTTTTATCCCATAACCACTTTAATATTGATTATTGCCATTTTTGTTAACTTTCCCGATTTGCAGAGTATGAGGTGGAAATCTCATGGTTGCTTTGATTTTCACTTCTGTTATTATTATTATTATTATTATTGTTGTTGTTGATTTGAAACATCTTTTCATGTGGTTGTGAATATTTTATAATTCTTTTGAGAATTGTTTATTCATATTCTTTGGCCACTTGTCTATTGAAGAAAGGCTTTTAGACTTATCTATATTTACATGTATTGAATATTAAATCCTGATCAGAGAAATTTGATACAAAGATCTTTTTCTTATTTGACAATTTACCTTATTATCTTCTGTGTAACAATTTTGTCTGTGCAGAAGCTTTTCATTTTTTATGTAATCAAAGTTATTTATTTTTATCTTTTGTCATTGCCTCTATCTCTTGTTTGGTTAAGAACAAATTTGTTACCCATATGTGGTCTATTTCTCTTCTAATTTTTTAATAGTATGATCTTTAATGTTAAGGTCGCATATCCATTTAGAATATTGTGGAATGTGGTATAAGGTGTTGGTCTTAGCCTAATTTCTGCCAGACTGCTTTCCAGTTTTCACAGCAGTTTTTATCAAATAATGAGTTTCTTCCCCAAGTAATTTATTTATTCCTTTTCATAAAACACTGGATTATTGAGTTCCTTTGTTTCTGATTCTTCTTGTCTAGGCTTTTCCATTGATCTACCTTTCTATTTTTTTAACCAGTTCCAGATGATTTTGATGACTACTGCTTTAGGATATAGTTTGGGGTTCTGAAAGTGCTATTCACTCCTTATCTCTACTTCTTTTTTTTTTAATCATTTTTCTTGATATTCTAGATCTTTTATTTTTTTTTTTTTGGTTTTGTTTTTGGCAATGGGATTAAGTGACTTGCCAAGGGTCACACAGCTAGTGTTATGTGTTTGAGGCTGGATTTGAACTCAGGTCCTCCTGACTCCAGGGCCAGTGCTCTATCCACTGCGCCACCTAGCTGCCCCCTAGATATTTTATTTTTCCAAATGAATTTTGTCATTATTTTATCAAATTCTGGAAAGTGTCACTTTGGTCTTTTGATTCGTGTAGCATTAAAATTGTAAATTTACCTTGGTAGTATTATCATTTTTATTATATTGGGCAAAGAGCTTTATATACATTATGGGATACAGCATGGTCCAATAAAAACAACATTGGTTCTGGATTCAGGAAGACCTGGATTCAAATCCCACCTTCTGTTGCTTACTACCAGTGTGACCTTGGGTAAGTACTTCTCTAAGTTTCAGTCTCCTCATCTGTCAAATGAGGGGTTAGTAGATGGCCTATGAGGCCCCTTCCATCTCTCAGTCTATGATCCCATGATCTCATTTAAATTTTAGGACAGCCCTGTGCTACAGGTATTATTATCTACATTTTATAGGTGAAGACTCTGACATTGAGAGAACTTCACCAGGGTCAAACAGCTAGTTAGGTTCTAAGGTGGAATTTGAACCCAGAACTTGCTGACTCCTAGTCTACCACACTATGTCACCCTGCTCACACTTTGGTATATTTCAATATTAGCTTGCTCCAAACCCTAAAATATATTTTGTTTAGCTTTATCATTTTAAATGAAGATTACTAATCTTTATTAATGGAAAATATCTCCCTGAGACTTTACCAGATTTATTGTATATAAACGCCATGCATTTGACATGAGATGCTAAGTGCCTTGAGTCTTGGATATGGATTGTTTTATCCATTTATCCATTCAGCATCACATTCTTTTCTATGCTGGCACAGATGGCTAGACAAAATTTGAAATTAAGTTTCCATATGTAGTAATAATAATAGCTAACAGTTATATGGTGTTTAAAGGTTTACAATTCACTGTACACACACATATGTGTGTGTATATATATATATATATATATATATGTGGGTATATATGTGTATATATGTACACACACACACACATATTCTCATTTGTTCCTCACAACCACCCTGTGAAATAAGTGCTATTATTATCCTCATTTTACAGATGAGGAAACTGAGGCTGAGGTGAAAATGACTTGACCAGGATCACACAGCTAGTAACTGAGGCAGGATTCAAATTCAGATCTTCCTGGCTCCAGGAAGGCCAGGAATGTATCACAGACCTGTCATGCCTAACCGTGAGGGACTTTTAGGCTCCCTCTCCATGCAGGAGGTGTTTGTATTGCTGTGATAGGAATATGGGGCTGGATCTGAAGATTTGTCTGGTGACCTCTCATTGGTAACCTGTTCTATTGTTTCATGAAGCTGTATAGTATTATTAATTTTCCCCTCAAAAACAAGTTCTAGAAAAGTAGGTTTTGTATCCAGGCTATTTGGTGATGGGTTGCGTAATTCTAAGTTATTTTCTTTGCTTTTGTAGGATGGAATGTTTCTACCATATGGCCGTTGTCGGACTTTATTATCTATATTTTCTTTACAAAGAGAAACTTTTAGCAGAGGAAACAGCTACATGTCTTTGTTTTAAAACCAAAGGTCGGCGACTCAAACTACTCATGCCCTTCACTGAAGACGGGCATAATGTGTGAAAGAATTCTTTCTGAATAATCCTACTTTTGTTTTCTCATGGTTACTCCCCAGACTTCAGACCTGTGGATTTTCATTTCAGACTAAATATAAATATATTTCAAAATAAAAATGCCACATTCCATTTTAAAGGTTATGTCGATTACTTTGAATAACACTGTACAATTTATTGCATAAATTCTATAGCCATGAGTTTTACATTGAGATTAGTGTTACTGTCCTAGAACTGAGTATAGGCATTAGATGATTCTTTTCTATCCTATAATATCTCCTATAACATTGCGTATTTATACATATATTGTTGTTGAGTCATTTTTTCAGTTGTATCTGACTCTTTGTGACCCCATTTGGAGTTTTCTTGGCATAGATAGATACTGGAGGTTTGCCATTTCCTTCTCCAGCTCATTTTACAGATGAGGTGACTGAAGCAAACAGGGTCAAGTGACTTTCCCAGGGTCACACTGCTAGTAAGTGTCTATGGCTGGATTTGAACTCATGAAGAAGAGTCTTCCTGATTCCAAGCCCAATGCTCTATCCATTGCACCGCTTAGCTGCTCCATCCATATAAATAATATACATATCCAGTGAATGATATAAATACACGCGTGTATTTACCTGAATTACTTATGTGTAAAAAAGAAGTGGCAGAGGTGTACGTGGCATAGTAGACAGAGAGCCAGCCTTGTAGTCAGGAAGACCTGGGTTCAAGTCTTGTTTCTCAGCTTTATGTACTATATGAGCATGGACAGTGAGGTACGGTGATGAATTTGGAGTCAGAGGACCTGGGTTTGAATTGGCTTTGTTGCTTACTATGGGACCTTGGATAAATCATTTCAGTTGTCTGGGCCTTAGTCTCTCATTTGTCAAGTGAGGGAGTTGGGATAGATGGCCTCGAATGGCCCTTCCACCTCTAAATTGATCATCCTAACCACTCTTCTTTTCTTTTCTTTTCTTTTTGGTAAGGCAATTGGGATTAAGTGATTTGCCCAAGGTCACACAGCTAGTACGTGTCAAGTGTTTGGTCTGAGGCTGGATTTGAACTCAGGTCCTCCTGACTTCAGGGCCAGTGCTCTATCCACTGCGTCACCTAGCTGCCACCTATCCTATTCACTCTTAACCTCTCAGGGTGCCAGGCTAAAACTATAGATTTCAGATGAGGTAGTTGTATAGTGGTTTCACTAATTATTTTTGGCAGTATGGTATCTCTGCCTCGGTCCTGCCTAGAAATGGTCTTCTGACTAGCTTCACTGGAAAGTAGAGCTTTCTAAATATATTGGGGGGGGCAGCTAGGTGATGCAGTTGATAGAGCACCAGCCCTGGAGTGAGGAAGACCTGAATTCTAATCCAGCCTTAGACACTTACTAGCTGTGCGACCTTGGGCAAGTCACCTAACTCCAACATTAAGTCACTTTCCGTTCAATCCAGCCTTTACAACCTTGTCCTTCTTTCCCCCTTAGTTCTTGGAGTAGTATGTGACATTTTGTCCCATCCCTTTCCTCACCTTCTCCTGGAAAGGGGCAACCCTCCCAAAGCCGTCCTTTCTATCTTCATGAGAATGTTTGCCTCCCCAGCCGGAGGGCATCTTCTGCCCCTGGAAATGAGGGACATTAGAATGATGAGCCTGTTACTTTCCTGCAGTTTGAAATCATTCTTAACCCTCATGTAGGGGTTTTACCTCAGCCCTTAGGTACAAGCAAGTCAATCAGTATCCATGAAGGGATCTAGCATGGCGGGAAGAGAGCTAGAACCCAGAGGTAGAAGGAGGATCTGGGTTGGAATCCTCACTTGCAGGTTTATTTGTTTTTTTTTTTTATTTAAAAAAAATTTTTTTTTAAGGCAATTGAGGTTAAGTGACTTACCCAGGGTCACACAGCTAGTAAGTATCAAGTGTTTGGTCTGAGGCTGGATTTGAACTCAGGTCCTCCTGACTTCAGGGCCGGTGCTCTATCCACTGCACCACCTAGCTGCCCCACTTGCAGGTTTGTTAGCTGTGGGGCAAGGAAGGCACTTAATCTTTTAAGCTTCAGTTTTCTCAGCTGTAAAAGGTTATGGTACTGCTTATACTATCTACCTCACAGGGTCACCCTGTAAACCTTTATTATAATTATTATATGAATGTGAGTCATTATTAATCAACAAGCATTTATTAAATACTTCCTATATGCCAGGCACTGGATACAAAGAAAAAAAATGAGACAATACATATCCTCAAGAAGAAAATAAGTATTTACATAGTGCCTACTGTGAGCCAGGTACTATGCTAAATGCTCTACAAATATTATCTCATTTGATCCCCACAAGGTGCTGTTATTATAATACTCATATCTACATCCTCACATAATTGAAGAAACTGAGGCAAGCAGGGGTTAATTGACTTGCCCAAGGCTACAGTGTCTGAGGCTGAATTTGAACTCAGGTTTTCCTGACTCCACACCCAGTACTCTATTAAAGCTTTTGCATGACTGTATATTCTTTCACCCTTAGGCATGGATAATGGAGTCAGAGAGAACATAAATCAGGACTCTGGACACTGGTTTTATAATCAAAATAGGATCATTGAACTAGAGATTCAAGGGTCTTCAGAAGCCAGATGAGGAAACTGAGGTCTAGAGAGATAAAGTGATTTTGCCTAAGATTATCTAAGATGTAAGTGTCAGGTCAGATTTAAACTCAGGTCATAGGATTATGGATTTAGAACCATAAGGGATCTTTTTGGTCACCCTTTAATTTTACAGATAAGGAAACTGAGGCCCTATACAGTTAAGTGACTGGCCCAAGGTCACATAGGTAGTAGGTGGCAGACCTGGGATTTGAACTCAGGGCCTCTGATTTCTAATTCAGGCTTTCTTGCTATACCATACTAGCACACTGCCTCCTAGACTCTTTAGAGGAATAAAGAGCAATAAAACTAATTTGAAACATAAAGTGAAATATAAAAAAGTGAAAAGATTTTAACCAAATTTATAAAATTATGTCCAGTTGTTAAAGGACCAAGTGGACATTTTCCCATCTTTTCTTTAAAATGCACTGACAGTATTTTCATTTTAATAAAAACCATAGCAACATTAAACAAAATGCATTGGTTTGTTGCTAAGTCTTTTTCTTTCTTTGTCTAATGACGTTTTATTCTCTTGTTTCAGATTGTATCCATTTAGACCCACAAGTCCCTGCTACTGAGAATTCAGGACATTGGATGAATTCTTCATTTTTCAATCTAGAATTTTATCGGTAAACATTTTTAAACTTCTTTTTTTTTTGCAGTTTAAAAAAAGGATTATATTGATGGATTTGGGGAAGGAATGACAATTGAATACAATGCTTTAAGAAAAAGTTTTATATATATATGTAGATGTATATATATATACACATACATATATGCATATATATACACATATATTATCCATCCATTATTTCTTCATCCATACCCACACCCCCATTGAATGAGCCCTCCTTTGTAACAAAGAAAACTGATTAAAAACCAACCCCCAGATGGTATGTACAATGTTGAGCACCCATAGTCACCTACCTCTCTACCAAAGGAAAAGAAGGGCATTTCATTATCTTTTCTCCAGGACCAAGACTGGCCACTGCAATTTATCTGAGTTCAGCTGACTTTTAGTATTATTTTCATTTACATCATTATGGCCCTGGGGCAAATTGTTCTCCTGGGCTAGCTTCTCTTATCCCGCATTCATTTCTTCAAGTCTTGCCTGAAATCTCAGAATTTCTCATTTTTCATTTCTTGTGGCAAAATAACATTCCATCACACTCACTTACTACAGTTGGTTCACAGCCACTTTCTAATCAATGGGCACGCACTTTCGTTTCCCCAAAAAAGTACTGATGATTTGAATGTCTTATCTTAGATGAACCCTTTCCATCTTTGACCTCTTAGGGTATAGTTCCAGCAATGGGATCCCAACTGCGTCAAAGGGTATGGACATTTGAGTGACTTTTCTTCTCTGATTTCAAATCAATAATGTTTCCCATTCAGGCTTTTAGAAGTTGAAATCTCCTTTAACCTCAAAGGCATTGATCTACAGACTATCCATGCTCGGGAGCTACCAGACTGTTATGTCTTTTATAACACCGTAAGTGTGTTTTCCATTTTATCTTGTATATTTCTAGGCTAGTTTTTAATGAGATAATCTTCAGCTCTGTTTTTTTAATAATATTTTTTTTCCCCAATTACATGTAAAAGCAATGTTTTTTTTTTTTGGCGAGGCAATTGGGGTTAAGTGACTTGCCCAGAGTCACACAGCTAGTAAATGTTATGTGTCTGAGGCTGAATTTGAACTCAGGTCCTCCTGAATCCAGAGCTAGTGCTCTATCCACTGCACCACCTAGCTGCTCTAAAAGCAATTTTAACATTCCTTTTTTTTTTTAAGTTTTGAATTCCAAATTTTATCCCTCCCTCCTTCCTTTCCTTCTTCCCTGAGATGGTAAGCAATCTGATATAGGGTTGATTTTGTAAAAATATTTCCGTATTAGTCATTCTGTGCAAGAAAACCCAAGAAAGAAAGAAGGAAAAAGAAAAAGTCTGCTTTGGTCTGTATTCAGACAACATCAGTTCTTTCTTTGATGGCAGATAGCATTTTTTATCATGAGTCCTTTGGGATTGTCTTGGATTATAATATTGCTGAGAATAGTTGTCATTCACAGTTGTTCATTGTAAAATATTGCTGTTTCTGTGTCCAATGTCCTTCTGGTTCTGCTCATTTCACTTGGTATCAGTTCATGTAAATCTTTCCAGGTTTTTCTGAAATCATCCTGCTTATCATTTCTTATAGCACAATAGTATTCAATTACAATCATATACCACAACTTGTTCAGCCATTCCTCAATGGATGGGTATCCCCTCAATGTCTGATTCTTAGCCACCACAAAATACATGGCAATATATTTTGCTGCTATAAATATTTTTGTACAAATAGGTTCTTTCCCCCTTTTTTCGATTTCTTTGGGATACAGACCTAGCAGTAATATTGCTGGATCAAAGAGTATGCACAATCTTATAGTCCTTTGGACATAGTTCCAAGGTGCTCTCCAGAATGGTTGGATCAGTTCACAACCCCACCAGTAGTGCATTAGTGTCCCAATTTTTCCACATCCCCTCCAATATTTATCATTTTCCCTTTTTGTCTTATTAGCCAATCTAAGGTATGAGGTGATGCCTCAGAGCTGTTTTAATTTGTATTTCTCTAATCAATAGTGATTTAGAACATTTTTTCATATGGCTATAGATAGCTTTGATTTCTTTGTCTGAAAATTATCTGTTCATGTCCTTTGACCATTTATCAGTTGGGGAATGACTTGTATTCTTACAAATCTGACTCAGTTCTTTATATATTTGAGAAATGAGGCCCTTATCAGAGATAGTTGGCTGTAAAATTTTTTTTCTCAGTTTTCTGTTTTCTTTCTAGTTTTGGTGGCATTAGTTTTGTTTGTACAAAAACTTTTCAATTTTATATAATCAAAATTGTCCATTTTACATTTTGTAATGCTCTCTATATCTTGTTTGGTCCTAAATTATTCCCTTATCCATAAATCGATGGGCAAACTATTCCATGCTCTCCTAATTTGTTTATGGTATCACCCTTTATGTCTAAATCACGTACCCATTTTGACCATGTCTTGGCATATGGTATGAGATGAGTCTAGTTTCTGCCATATTGTTTTCTAGTTTATACAGCAGTTTTTGTCAAATAATGAGTTTTTGTCCCAAAAGCTTGGACTTTGGGAGTCTTCAAATTCTTTGTAGGACCAAATCTGGGGGAAAAAATACATTAATCTCTAAGATATATACACACAGAGACTTAAACTAGTAAACTAGATGGGTAGTAGGCATCTAAATAGCACAATGGATTGAGTTCTGGGCTTGAAGTCAGGAAGATATGAGTTCAAATTCTGGCCCAGGCCTAGCTATGTGGCTCTGGGAAAGTCACTTAACTACTCTTCAGCCTCAGTTTCCTCCTCTGTAAAGTGGGATAATAATAGCACCTACTTTGCAGGGCTGTTGTGAGGATAAAATGGGAAAATATTTGTAAAGCACTTTGCAAACCTTAAAGTACCATATAAATGCCAGTTATTATTATAGAAGGCAGTATTTTGTCATGAAACGTAATTTTCTTTGCTCGGAAACAAACATGACCTTTCCAGTGGTACAAACACAAAAATGAATAGGGGGAAGGGAAATGAAGATGTTGGAAACAAGAGTTTTCAACGAGGCCTGTGTTTCCTAGCTGCTCGCACACGGTAGATGTTTAATAAACATTTGTCAAATTTTATCATAATGAAAATACTTGAGTATCAGAAGCTTTTTTCAGCATTTACCCAATGCTTTACAACCAATAATGCTGCTCAAGGACAGACCGTTTGATATGGTGAATAAAAGGCTAGCCTTGGAGTCAGGAAGCCCTGGAGTCCAGTCCTACCTTTGCCATCTACTGGCTTTGTGAGAATAGGTAAGCTATTTAACATCTCAATTTCCCAGATTACTCTAAGACTTCAAGTTACAAACATGTTGCCCATTTGCATCAGTGGGGGAGTTTCTATGCTGGGAGTTCTTTGTTCTGATTAAAATTATGGATCAGGACCAAAAGAATTACAGACTATGCTAGGTGGTGCATTTTGGGGGGGCTAACCTAATCAAAATGCTCATTTGCATATATATATGCAAAAAAGAGTGGCATTTTTCTTAGGGACTGTTTCTTATGTTTTGTTCAACTCTTGCCTCCAATCTTAGAGGGACATATTTCAATGTGGGCATAAGAAAGAAGTCACTTTTTCACCTTAAATTCAAGCTCTTATTTCTTTTATTCAGCTGATAACATTTTTTAAAAACCTAAATACCTGGTTCTTATCATTTATTTAATGATTAAAATGTGCTAAAGGATGGTGGTGATTGTTTTATGTTCTCCTCAATCTCAACTCATATACACAAGTTGCACAATATCTATTTGGGGGTGGGGGAGTAGGAAGGCGAATAAGCAGAAAAGGAGTGGAGTCTTAGAGATCAGTGAAATTGAATGACAGATTGAGGGGTGGGGTGGTTCAGTTGTAGATGGAGTTTTTAAATTAGGGCTTATACCTGTGGGTGCAAAACTGAATCTATAGGAATCTATCGCTTTACCCAATACATCTGGGACCTGGCCTTCCTTTGTTAAGTTTGGGCTTGCTGATATTATTATATTATGACGGTGTACATTCAATCTTCAACCCAATAAACTTTTATTGAGCTACTATTGTGTGTAAGGTATTGTGTTAGGGAGGAGTAATTAAAAGAAGAAAATGGACACAAGCCCCATCCTTAAGGAGCTTTGCAATCTTCAAATCCAAAATGAATTGAAAAACGCCATTTTCAGTTGAGATAGGTTTAAGAAAGGGAGCAGGCTGAATGCATATTTAGGAAAAATAGCTTTTCTTTGGCTGGGAATATGAAATATCTACTTTCAATTCTGTGAATATATGCCTTCAATTTGTGATAAAATATAGTCAACATTCATGATTCCCCTGTCATTTTTATTTGATTTTTTTAAAAAAAGCATGCTTCTCTATCACCTTTCATCATAACCTGCTTTTGTTTTTTCAATTAAAGTGATTTAGTATTAAATTTGGAGAATTTGGAAGGGATTTGGTGACACCATTTAAAATCATAGGAGGGACCATGAAAGCAGACTTGGCCATCTTTGGGTTCCATGCAGTTTTCAGAGCTTCATATGCAGTCTTTGGAGCAAGGGTGAAAGAAGAGGAAGCCAATGTGAGAAAATAAAGCATTTCACAAATGAATAGTGTCAGTAATTGTTGGTTCTGTTCAGTATAACAACTGGTTTTTGTGTTAGCATTTGGTTTTGAAGGGGGAGAAGCAAAGATGGCAGCCCTTTGACACCCGTGCATGGCAGCTCTGACCTTTGGTCATACTCACCAACCCTTCTAGAACCCAAAAAGGTCTGTAGCCTTCTGATGTGTCATATATCTCTTAGACAATAGTCTGGCGAAACCTAAGAGATCCCTTCTCAAAATAATGTTTTTAAATGCATAAAATAAAATACATAATATTACAAAGGAAACTAATTCATTGAAATACAGTTGTCAAATACAGTTATTTTCAAAATAAGTTCTTGGACCTCCAGGTTAGAACTCCTAGCCTAGGGTATCACAGAATCTGGGCAGTGAGAAACTAGAATTTAGTTGCCAGAATTGCATTTATTTGGACTTTAATTATTCAATTGATCTAAAAAAACTGCAAAGAAATGCAAAAGGAAAATTTTTTTTTACCCTATACGAAAAGGTAATAAAAAAATGGTCTCTGGATCTCCAAGTAATTTTTTTTGAGGCGGACACCCTTGTTATAGTTAATATTAATTCTTCAAGTCATTCTTCCCATATTGTTGTCTCTTCTTGTTGTTATTGTTGTAGACTGACTCTCCGTGACCCCTTTTGGGGTTTTCTTGTTAAAGATACTGGAGTGGTTTGCCATTTCCTTCTCCAGCTTATTTTACTGATGAGGAAACTGAGGCAAACGGAGTTAAGTGACTTGCCCAGGGTGACACAGCTAGTAAATGTCTGAGGCTGCATTTTCACTCAGGTTTTTCTGACTCCAGGCCTGGTACTGTATCCACTGTTCTACCTAGCTGACCCAAGGATATAAATATAATACATGAAATAATACCTACTTGAGAGGAACTAAGGGGGTTAGACTGGATGATCTCTAAGCTTTACTTCCAGCTTTAAAATCCCATGACCTGAGGTTCTGAAAGTGGAACAGGGTGACTTCACACTGCTGGGGATACAGAATCCAGCTTGGGGGTCTTGGAAGCCCTTCTCTAGTCCCAGGCTGGGAGGAAACACACCTGGAGTCCCTCCCTGAGCCCCAGTTGGGCTACCCACAGATCAACACGGGCGCTAGAGCCATGTAGGACTCCCATCTTTGCCAGGTCCCTGGCAAAGCTCCATTTCCCCACTCTAGGCTTTTTCAGTATTAATTCTTCAAGTCATTCTTTCCATATTTTCTCCGCAGATTACCTTCAACAATAAAGCTCACAGTGGTAGAATAAAAATCTATTTTGATACTGAGGCCAACATTCAGGAGTGCAAAGGCTTGCATGTATCCGGATCAAGTAAGTGTGGCAGGCATATTTCTGCTATGAATCATGGGTGATTTCAATAATAATCATAATCGTAACTTTGCATAGTGTTTTAAAGGTTTGCAGAGTTTATCTTTGGCAAGAATGTGTGTGTGTTATTATTTGGGTAGAGAAGAGATTTGATCAGAAAATCTAGTTTCAGGTTTTATTAATAGCTGATATTGTTTAAGAGTCCAAAGGTTTACGAAACACTGTTTATGTGGGTTTTTTGGGGTTTTTTTGGTATTTTATCCTCATGATAATCCTAAGACACAATTACTTTGTTGTTCAGTTGTCTTCAGTCATGTCTGATTCTTTGTGACCCCATTTGGGGGTTTCTGGGCAAAGATACTGGACTGGTTTGCATTTGCTCCCCCAGCTCATTTTATAGATGAGGAAACTGAGGCAAACAGGGTTAAATGACTTGCCCAAGGTCATACAGCTAATAAGCATCTGAGGCCAAATTTGAACTCGGGTCTTCCTGACTCCAGGCCCGGCACTCTAACCACTGCATCACCTAGCTGCTCTATGAGACAATTACTTCAGGTGTTGTTATCCCTTTTTTATAGATGAGTAAATTGAGAATCAGAGAGATTAAGTAATACCTGTATGACCTTAAGTAAATCATTTGACCTCTCCATTACCTTGTCTGCAAAATAAGTTGGACTAGATCAGGGGTGGGGAACCTGCAGCCTCGAGGCCACCTGCGGCCTTCTAGGTCCATGGGTGCAGCCTTTTGACTGAGTCCAAGTTTTACAGACCAAATCCTCTTATTAAGGGGATTTGTTCTGTGAAGTCTGGATTCAGTCCAAGCGCCATACTTGAGGACCTAGAGGGCCACAAGTTCCCCACCTCTGGATTAGATCATCTCTGGGGGCCCTTCCAACTCTGGTCCTCTGAGCATATGATAGCTACTAGTAATAACCAGCATTCATATAACCCTTAACCGATGCTAATTTGCCATGACTTGGCTGTGGCAATGCCACCTAGTAGCAGATAAGGGTGAGGGGTGGGGTTCAAACCCAGGCCTCCCCTGGTTTCATGACAATCCTTCTTTCCCATGATGTGTCTTTTACATCAAAAGCCATCTTTCAGAGATTATTTTTTTCAGGTTATTAGTCACTGCAGGGGAGAGAGAGAACATAAACACTCCAAAAGGGAACATTGAAATGGATGGTGTGGGATGCAGGCTTTTTGATTATATGACTCAAGGGTCTGGATTCTTCCGTGTCCTTTGCTATTTTCTTCCTTCTAATGGACTTCAACATGACTCATCTTTTAGTGTACCCTTGCTGTTGAATGGAGTTTTCCTCTGGTGCTCTGCCAGACTGTGCCTTTTGCTACTTTAAGTAATTCTCTGATTAGGCCTTTTAGCTAAACTAAGAGTGCATTAGCAAAATGTCCAGAACGTTACTCCTTCAACTTTTGTAAATGTCTTATTGCCTTTCCCTATCTCCCCCCTTTCGTTTGGGACATGGCCGTTGCTTTTAAGTTGTAAGTAATTATGATTAGAGAGTCCCTTCCTCAGGCTTCACGAACTTAAATTTCAGTGGAGTCCTAGAAACTTACTTAAAGGTATGCTTGTGCCTGGGCATGTATATACACACACAATAGGAAGGAAAGAAGGAAGAGAGGGAGAAAGAGAGAAAAAAGGAAGGAAAAAAGAAGGAAGGAAGGCAGACATAAGTCTGGGCAGTGGGCTTAGAAAGACTTTCTAATAATTAGTGATGACCCCCCAATTTAATATGCTGCCCTAGGGAGTATACAGTATATATAGGCAAGAGGGCTGTGATGATCACTTAAGCACAACAAACTGGTGGTTATATAGTGTTTTATAGTTTGCCAAATACTTTACAATTATTATCTCATTTTATCCTCAATAACAACCCTGGGAGTTAAGTGCTATTATTAGCCCCATTTTTACAGATAAGGAAACCGAGGCAGACAGACGTTAAGTAACTAGCCTAGAGTCACATTGCCAGTAAGTGTCTCAGGTTGGATCTGAACTCGGATCTTCCTGACTCCAGGTCCAGCGTTGTATCTGCTGTGGGGTGCTATGTTTGTTTGTTTGTTTTTTTTTTGTTTGTTTGTTTTTGTTTTTGTTTGTGCTAGGCAATGGGGTTAAGTGACTTGCCCAGGGTCACACAGCTAGTGAGTGTTATGTGTCTGAGGCTGGATTTGAACTCAGGTCCTCCTGAATCCAGGGCCAATGCTCTATCCACTGTGCCACCTCGCTGCCCCTTTGGGGTGCTATGAAGGACATTTGTGCTTCAAATGGGGGAACCTTTCTAATTCTGAGATTAGTATGCTTGTGTGGTAAACAGAGATTTGAATGCTGTTTAAGGCAAAATTCACTTCCATAAAAATGTTCATGAACTCATAGTTTCTTTCTTTTTTTTTTTTTTTTGTAAATGTAAATTCATCCATTTCATTTAGATTGTCAGTTTTGGGTTTTTTTTTTTTTTTTTTTTTTGGTCTAGGCAACGGGGTTAAGTGACTTACCCAGGGTCACACAGCTAGTAAGTATTATGTGTCTGAGGTCGGATCTGAGCTCAGGTCCTCCTGAATCCAGGGCCAGTGCTCTATCCACAAACTCATAGTTTCTATCTGCCATGCAGATAGATCTGGGGGCAACAGTGACTCTCCCAGGGTCTCACAACCAGTATGTATGAGAGGTAGGCCATATGATCTAGACCTGATCCAGATGCTACCTCAGGGCCCCTTTAGTCCAGCCCCTTATTTTACAAATAAGGAAGCTGAGGTCTAGGAAAGCTTGAGCAAGTTGAATGACTTGCCCCAAATCATACAGGTAGTAAGGGTCAGAGGCAGGATTTGAACCGAGGTTCTCTGACTCGAATTTCATTGTTCCTTTCACCGTATGATACTATTGTCCTTACTCTAAGGCCAATTGTGTGTTCTAACTTAATCCAGTTCCAATTTTAGGCCATATCTATCTTCCCTTCCCTTCTGTTTCAAATTTGTTATATACAGCTTGCTTTTTTAAAACTGTATGTTATAAATTCAGCATCAGTTCTAAGGCTGTCCGACTTGAATGTGTCTCCCTCTAAATTTCCTTCTCTTCCATGCATTTAAAAATGTTTCATTGATACTCTTTCTTTTTTCCTTCCTTCCTCCTTCCCTCCTTCCCATTCCTTCCTCCCTCCCTCCCATTCCTTCCTCCCTCCCTCCCATTCCTTCCTTCCTTCCTTCCATCCATCACTATTACCCCTTTCCCACCTGCAAAGGCTTCACTTGCAAAAGAAAAAAAAAATCCCTCCTTTGTCAAATATAGTGAAGCAAAGCCAACCTGCACATGACCCCTGCGTGAAACTATTTGTCTCATTCTGTACTTCAAGTCTGTCACCTCTTTGTCAGGAGGTAGAACTTGTGCTCCATCACTGATCCTATGGAACCATAGTGGGTCATTGCACTGATCAGTTCTTTAGCTTTTTGAGTTGTTTGTCTTCATAATGTAGGTCATTATATAAATTGTTCTCCTGGTTTTACTTACTTCACTCAGTTGAAAGCATTTTTTAAAATATCACCTTCATTTCTCAATATATCTCTGCTTAACCCTCCTCCCATAGAGCCATCTCTTACAGAAGTATAGAGGAAAATAAAACAGTTCAGCAAAGTCATTCCCAGCCCCAGTCACATCCGACACCAGATATAGTCTCCCGCACCAATAATTTGCAAGGAAAAGAGGCAGATGCATTCTCATATCTCTTTTTAGGGCCAAGAATATCCATTCTAATTCCACAGAATTCAGTTTATGTTTTTATTCTTTCCATTTATGATGTTGTAGTCATTGTGTGTATTATTTCTCCGGTTCTGCTTACTTTTCATTGCATCAGTTCATATAATTCTTCTCATGCTTCTCTGAATTTTCCATATTCATCATTTCTTATGATGCAGTTGTATTATGTTGTATTTATGTACCACAGTTTATTTAGCCATTCCTCAGATTGAGTCAAGGGTGCCACACAAGTGATAAAAAAGCCCCTTCTGCATCAGACTCCATGAAGGTCTTTGCTACTGCAAAAAATATCATCAGAACTGGCATATGTTTATTACTGACCTTGGGGCAAATTTGGCAAGATGCTTGTTAAGATCAAAATATCTGATGGGTTCATCAGGGAAATCACCAATTTCCTCTTTTTCTCGTTCATTTCCCAAGAGGCTTAGTATATAATTTACGTCCTTCTCCCCATGTGTTCAAGAAAAGAGAAACTTGGGCTCTCTCTTGTGGGTAGACAACACACATAGAAACCTCTCAGACATCCAGAATCTTAAAATTTTCATTTCAACTATGCCCGATTTGCATTTAAAATCAGACATGACCCTCTCTTCTTTTCCTTCTTTTTTTTTGCTCTCTCTTCTTTGTCCTCTTCTTTTTCTTTCTCTTTTTCTCTTCCCTCCCTTTCCCACCCCTCTTCTCTTCTTTTCCTCTCTCCACTTTCTCTTTCTCTCCATTTTTTGCTCCCTTCCATTTTCCACTTATTATAGTCTTGACTTGCCTTGTCTTCTCTCCCCCTCCCCCACCTCTGGACCAGCTAGGGAAACAGGTTCCCCCCATGGCCCCATACTAGGGCCATCTGCTGAGGGGGTTGTCTTCTCCTCCCTCCTGCCCCCACCATACTCTTGGGTATTGGGTGGCACAGTTTGCTGCTTGTAGTGATCAGAAACATGTACCAGAGAAGCAGACACAGTGAGAGCTCACATACATAATACATGTGTACATGTATACACACATATTACATCATTGAGCTTGTGTTTATACTTTTCATTTCAGTCCAAACCACCAGACTATTGGTTCATCCCATCAAGTTTGGGGCCTCTCATTTAGTTGTCTGTGGTCTCAGGAGATTCAGTATGTAAGGTGGGCGGTCCATCTGCTCTTCATAAATGCTACATAACCCGCCCTCACGTGTGTGTATAGGAGTAAATAGAATCAACTCCTCGCATAACCCCCCTACCCTCACCCATTCATCAGTAAGGAAGAGCATGCAAGACTGCCCCTCTTTCTTCCCTGAGCAAACCTCGGATTATAATGTCTTTTTCCCTTCAAAGCAACCTTTGATGTTCATTTGATTGAGATTTCACCTGAATGAAAATACCTATGTTAGAACGGCTCTGGGACTCATACCAAGCCCTGCTTCTGTATCATAGGAAAGACTTTGCAAAAGGCAGAAAATATGATATGTCTCATTGTTAGTTATGCCAGCTGTGGTATTGTAGACAGAGGGCCATGCTTCCTGTCCAATAGGTGTTTTATCCATTTCAATGCATTAAATTCAACTGATGGATACAGAACTATAGTTGTGTAAATTGGCCTGACCTCCACAAAGTCCTAATCTAGTGCCTCCTTGTGGTATGCTAGTGAACCTGAGTTCTCAAAGACTGGGTACAGTGGCCCATGCTCAAGCAGGTTCTACCATACTTGACAGGCTTTGAGGCCAGTTGTGGCAACAACATTGTCTGCTCTTTGAGGACTGAGTATGGAGAGACTTGTTTCTAGTAGGCTGTGGAAGATGAAGATCATATGACCATAGCAACCAATGAAATGAAGAAAAATAAATGCAAGATGGCCCTCAGTGCCATCTGGTGTTCTTCCATTTCTTCAGTGATGGCAGAATAGTGGAAAAGGGGACAAAGGCATGAAGTTTTACATAGTTTTTAGATCATCTGTAAATTTTTACTTGGCATTCCAAATGCTGTTGGTATTCTAGATGACAGTGACCAGATAGTGAACTTACAACTTGAAGAAACAAATCTCATTTGTCTCATCATTCTCACTGTAAATGAAACCAGAAAAAGGAATTTGCAGATTAAACAGAAGTTGACTCAGGGAGTCATTGAAGTATTAAATATAGAAGCTGGTAAAGTTGGTTTTATAATCTGTCCAAAAGCAATGAGAAATACAATTTAAGGAGAGCCTTGGTCATCTCATATTGCTTATGATAAGTATTTGCAAAAAAGACCGCCATGAAAATAATTGCGGCTTATCCACCAGCATCTGTTGAAGAAGAAGAAGAGGTAGAGAAATTCTATGGTGAACTTGGCAGGACCTTCCAAATGAAATCGGCATATACTTTGAGACAGCAAATTAAATGAAAATGTGAAAGTAAACGAGAAGGGTGAAAAACAATGGAAAACATGATTCAAGAGTAAGGAGTCTTAATAGCTATTCCCAGTTTTAAGCTATTGAAGCTTAAAACAGGAGTAAGACTTTTGGGACATCCCATACAAGTGTGAGGCTTCTGTGATGTCTACAAGGCTTCAGTCTCTCTCACTCCTTACTCTTGAATCATGTTTTCCAACCCTTTCCATCCCTTCTCAAACCTCCCATGGCTCTCCCTCTCCCAACCCTCTCAGATTAGAACTTTACTTGAACTTTTTCACTGGAAGAAAAAATTGAGCTCATTCATGGTGAGCTCCCTCTTTTCCCCTTTTCATCATTTCATGTCACCCAAATGCCTTGTACAACTATTTCCTCCTTCATATGTCTCCCAGGAAGGTGATCTTTTACCTTACTAAGGCAAATCCTGGCCCCCCTCCATCCCATTTTCTCTAAGAGATGGCTTCCTCTCTCGCTCCCGTTTTCTCGCTTATCTTCAATCTCTCCGTATCCACTGACTGCTTCCATATTGCTTAAAACATGTCCTTGTCTGCCCCAACCTCAAAAAACCCTCGTGATGATCCATCCTTATTAGCTATCATCCCATGCCTCTCCTCTCTTTTGGCTAAAACTCCTTGAGAAAGCTATCTACAATTGGATCCTCCACTCCCTTTCCTCTCACTCTCTTCTTAACTTTCTATTTTAGGCTTCTGACCTTATCATTTAGGGGAGATTTCTCCCTTCAAAATGACTACTGTTCTCTTAATTACCAAATCTAATGGCCTTCCCTCAGCCTTCCTCCTTCTTCACCTCTCTGCAGCTGATTGATGCTGTCAATCACCATCTTCTTGATACTCTCTTCTCCCCATATTTTTGGTTTTTCTTCTACTTATTTAAATGTTCCTTTGCTGGATCTTCATCCAGATCATGCCTACTAATTATAGATGTCCCATAGAGCTGTCCTGGGCCCTCGTGCCTTTTCCCTCTACACTATTTCAGTTGGTGATCTCATCAGCTTCTATGGATTCAATTATCTTCTTTATGATGATGATTCTTATCCAGCCCTAACCTCTCTGCTGACCTCCAATCTCACAGTCTCCAACTGCCTGTTGGACATCTTGAAGTGGAAGTCCCCTAGACAGCTTAAACTCTGTATGTCTAAAACTGAACTCTATCTTTCCCCTAGACTCTTCCCTCTTTTTAACTTCCTCCATTATACTCAAAGTTACCACCCTTTCCCCAATCACTCAGGCTTGAAACCTCAGCTCCTCACTCTCTCACACCTCCCATATCCTATGTGTTGTCAAGTCCTGTTGATTTTACCTTTGCAACATCACACCCATATTCCCCCTTCTCTCCTCTGACACTGTTACCACCCTGGTACAGGCCTTCATCATCTCCTCTCTCTCCTCTGGTTGATCTCTCTTCCTTGACTCTCGCTCTACTCTAGTCCATCCATCATAATACTCTTCCTAAAGCACAGGTCTGGCTCTACTTAATAAACTCCAGTGGTTCAATATCACCTCCAAGATCAAATAGAAAATCCTCTGTTTGACATTCAAAGCTATTCCTAACCTGCCCACCTCCTAACTTTTCAGCCTTCTTATACCTTATTATTCTGATGTTCCTCACATGGGGTACTTCACCTTCCATTTCCATTGACTGTTCTCCATGCCTGGAATTCTCTCCCTCTTCATCTTTTCCTTTTGCTTTCAAATTCCAGCTAAAGTCCCACCTTCTACAAGCAGCCTTTCTCAATCCTTCTTAATTCTAGTACCTTTATCCTGTTAATTATCCCCTGTTATCTTGTATCTATCTTGCTTGTATATAGTTGTTGGTATGCTATCACCTCCATTGGACTGGGAGATTCTTGAGAACCAGGACTGTCTTTTGCCTTTCTTTGTGTCTGAGGTGCTTAGCCCAGTTCCTGGTACGTAATTGGTGCTTAATAAATGTTTATTAACTGCGTATAGTCAGTTCTGCAAACTTTTTGGGGCAACTGCAACCTGTTGTATTTAAACAAAATTTTTATGTCAAAAAAATAGGAAATAGATGGAGGAATGGTCACCAGCACTGATCATAGCAATTTCTTGCAGAAATTTAGACATCATAAGTCAGTCACCATAACTGGGTGAACAACAAAAACTAAAAACTCTTTCAGTCAGCCCTGATTTTCCACCTAGTGAGATGTGGCAGGTAATAGCAACACTGGTTTAGAATACAAATCGGTTCATAAAATCTTACAGAGAAGGATTGTGGGAAATTATGGTCAGTATTGCCTCATAATACTAATAAGAGCTAGCACTCACAAAGCACCTTAAGGTTTGCAAAGTGCTTCCTATGTGTCATCTCATTCAGTCCTCAAAATAGTCCTGTGAAGTAGATGCTGTCATTATTCCCATTTTGCACATGAAGAAATTGAGGCTGAGACAGGGTATGCATCTGAGAAAGAATTCAAAGTCAGGTCTTCCTGACTGCAAGGTCAGCAGTCTTTTCACTGTGCTGCTCAGCTGTAGAGGGAGAAAATCCATTTTAAAGAATGCTTGATGAGAGATAGCTAGATGGCGCAGTGGGTAGAGCACCGGCCCTGGATTCAGGAAGACCTGAGTTCAAATCCGGCCTCAGACACTTGACACTTACTAGCTGTGTGACCCTGGGCAAGCCATTTCGCCCCATTTCCCCCACAAAAAATGCTTGATGAGACCCCCAAATAAGCAAAATCAATCTAAGGGCATTTAAATAAAAAACTGGAAAAACAAGAGAGTTGAAATGTGAACAAGATTGACAAAGGTTTTTGTTGCACTTAAAAAAAAAAACCTCCATGCACAGTGGACCCTGGACCCTTGGACTTTATCATCATGTGATATTCTTATAGAGAAAAAGGACATGACTGAAAACAAAAAAGATGTAAAAGTATCACTTCTTCAGGCATCTAAAGGAGGAGATTGTAAGCTCCTCGAGGGAAAGCATTATTTCTTTCTTCATATTTGTATTCCCAGTGCATGGCACACAGTTGGCACATAATATATGCTTATTGATTCATTGCTTAACACCAAAGACTTAGAAATCTCAGATATATCATTAGCAACAAAACGTGGCTGAGACTAGATGCTGACCCACGTATCTGCTTTCCCATTTTGTAAAATTCTTAGGAGAGTCATCTCCCTACATATGATGGTTCTGTTGATGAAGGTACTAGAAAGGAGCAGGCAGATTTTCACAAGTAGTATTCCACAGCTGACCTTTATCAATACACAGTTGTCTGAGCAGTTCAGGAAATGCCAAATCCTGCTGTGATTATTGTTTGACTACAAAATAGCATTTGATTTGGCAAATCAAAATGGCACCTTAAATGTTATCCAACAGCAGGGATTCCTAATCTTTTCTCGTATCGTGGACCCCTTCGGTGGTCTGGTGAAACTGATGGATCCCTTCTCAGAATGATGCTTTTAAATGAAGAAAAGAAAAATAGACAAGATTTTAAAAGAAACCAACAGTCCCCCAAATATTTTTTTAAAAACAAGTTCAGTCAGCAAGCATTTCTTAAGAAACTACTATGTGCCAGGCACTACCCTAAGCATTGGAGACACAAAGAGAGGTAAAAACCATTCCCTACCCTTAAGGAATTCACTATCTAATGGGAAACAACATGCACACAACAGCTACATTAGGATAAATAGGAAATAATCAATGGGGGAAAGTACTAGGATTAAACTCATGAACCCCTTCTATAAAGAGATGTATTCTGGTATAGTGCAAAGAGGGCAGACTTTGGATTTTGGACCTTGTATTCAAATCCTGCCTCTGACACATTGGCTTTGAGACCAAGAGCTGATCATCCCCTTCCTCAGTGCCCTGGGAAGCTCTAAGGCTCTAAGTTACTATGGCTGAATTGTTAATCTGCTTCATGGAAGGAGTTTCTACATTGGGAGTTCTTTGTTTTTTCCTGTTTTTTTTTTGTTTGTTTGTTTTTGTTTTTGTTTTGTTTTTATTTGGTTAGGCAATGGGGTTAAGTGACTTGCCCAGGGTCACACAGCTAGTAGTGTCAGAGGCTGGATTGGAACTTTAGGCCCAGTGCTCTATCCATTCAGCTACCTAGCTGCCTCCACATTCAAATTCAGTACTTTCCACTGTGCAGTGTTTTTGGTTGTTATATGGCTGTGGTCATGGAACACTATATTCTCCAGAGAATTGAAACTGAGGATTGCCTAAAGAGTAACAGAACACAGAATAAGAATGTACAGATAGCAATATATGATAAACAAGGAAGAGTGAGATAGGAAGAATGTATTTTTAAATTTATTTTTTTTAACCTAATGGAGCCCCAGAAATAGTCATGGAACACTGATAAATACAAATAAATGAGTGGGGGAGATAGCTTCCAGCCATAATTGAGGTACGCCTAAGTGAGACAGTAACCTCAAATAGTCTTATCCTGTTACTTGATTCAATTAAAAAAAAAAACTCACATTAATTAAGCATCTGCTAAGTCCAAAACATTATTATGTGTTATGGCCCTGTGCCTGTACCTTATGAGAATTATGAGAATTTCATTAATTAAATTTCCCTTGAGTGGCATCCAAGATGGACCCTCATGTATTGATTTCAACTTTATAGTTAAGTGGTTAAAGGGAGATTCTAATGTAGTTTAAATAAGATGCAGGCCTGCTTGGTTGGGGGGATGTTTTCATTGACTTATGAACAATTGAATGGATATATTGAGGTGGGTATTACACAATCCGATGTGGTCTTCTTGATCTGGATCTGTGATTGACTTTCTCTACCTGCTGCAGATCAGAAACTCACCTGTGACTTAAAATACCTAGATTATTGCATAGGGGCACTGAAGGAGGTTAAGGGACTTGCCCAGGGTCACACAGCCAGTATGTTTCAAGAGGCCAGACTTGAATCCCTGTCTTCTGATTCTACTTGTGTGCTAGTTAACTGTTACCTCAGATGGCCTCATGCTTTTTACTGGATGGAACCAAATTGTAAATGCTATAAAAAAGTATCCGTTTCATCCCAAAGAACTTTTATAGTCTCAGACCAACTTTCCAGAGAACAGCAGGTATGTTGAGAATCAATATTTAGTAAAATATGCCTAAAGGTGACGTTTTGGGTTTTTGCTTTTTCCAGGTCAGAAAAATACTCAATACATCCTGATGTTTGATGTGTTTGTTATTGTGGGTTGCTTTACTTCCCTTATTCTATGCACCAGATCCATTGTCCTGGCCCTCAGATTGCAAAAAGTAAGTATGTGCATTTCGATTCTCACCTCCCTCCCTTTGGCTTCTTCCCTTTTGGTTTGCCCAGAGGACGGAATATTGATACTGCATCATCCCCCTATTTCAGAAGTCCCTCAGATGGATTAAATCCCTGGAGGAGAGTGATTGCCTCCCCACCAGGCTATTTAATTAGCCTGGGGTGTAGGAAGTAACTAAAGATTTTTGAAGAGTGAGGCTCTTCCAGATAATTGGTGCTCCTCTAACTAAATTAATAAACTCATAGGAAAAGGCCACAGAAGATATGTTTCTCTCTCTTCTTTCCCTTGTCCCAAGCCTGAAGAGCTACTTCCCTGGAGAGTTGCTGCTTTATATTGTACCATGTATGTTCTACCTCTATAACAGGGTTTACAGTGGAAGGGACCTTAGAAGGGAAAGACAAGTAGATTCGAAATCAGAGGAATTGAGTGCAAATCCCACCTCCACTGCTTACTACCTATGTGACCTTGAGCAAGTCATTGGCCTCATCATATGTATAATAAAGTTGTACTAAATTGCCCCTGAGGTTCTATATTCATCTAATTCAATACCTTCATTTTACATGTGAGTTAATCCAGGCCCATGGAAATTAAGGGACTTGTCCAATGTCACACAAATGGCAGAGATAAGATTAAACCCAGATCCTCTAACTAAAATCAGCATCCTTTTTACTACACCATGATGCCTTCCTTCTGTTAAGGTTGATTTCTGTTAGCTAGAGTCTGTTACTGTTAAATATTGTGACATCAATTTGGCACACAAATTTAATTTGATTCATCAATTGCTTGTAATCAGGTGTCCATGCTTAGTAAAATGTCAGATTCTGTAGGGGATAGAAATGTGTTGGACATAATCTCTGCCCTCAGGGTACTTAGAGTCTAGTTGGGAAATTTGGTGGCAGATGATTTTCTAGGCCAGAGCAGTGGTGTCCATCTCAAATAGAAATGGGGCCTACCAAATCATACATAAAGATTCAGAAAAACCATATATTAACATTATCTGTGTTCCATGGTGTTTGTATTTATTTTGCTGAATATTTCCCAGTTGCATTTTACTCTCATTTGCTCTCCCTTGGGAGTACCGTGATGCTGTCAGAGACACCTGTGGGCTAGAGCACCATTCACAGTTTCCCTCCCACTTCCCAGATGGCAGGATTGTGTGTAAGAAACACTTTAAAAATGTTTGCTACAGAGATTTATAAGGTTCTTCCTGGAAAAATATAAAAGACGTGTGAGTGATGCTGACCGCTGGGAGTTTATCAACGGATGGTACATTCTCGTGATCATCAGTGACCTAATGACCATCATTGGATCAATATTAAAAATGGAAATCAAAGCAAAGGTGAGAGCGTGAATTTTGAGCCACCCTAAAGCTATTATTCCCGATGGACTTTCATCCTGAAAACCGACACTCCTTGTAGCTTCATCTGGAATACTTTCTTTTATTCAATCTCCCTTCACATACATACAAATGAACCAAGTCTGTGCTTTGGTTTCTTAAGAAAGGTAGAATAAGGTGGCCCACACACTGTGGAAAATAATATTCTCCTGATTACACTGGGTACTTGGCAACATCTGCTGAGTAGACGCTGAAGTGGGAAAAATGCTTTATGGTGAAAAGGCTGTCTATTTTTCCCCCCAGAAAGAGTGACTCTCCAAAGATCTGTATGCTTTGCTGAGGAAATGCTAACCACAAATGCTTTGTTCTCTGGCACCAAGTTTATATAACCAAGGACTCATGTAGCTTGTGCTGGGACACAAATTCATAGGATTGTAGATTTAGAACCAGATGGTACTTTGGAGGTCATTTAGCCCAGCTCCCTTGTTTGACAGGTGGAGAAACTGAGGCTGATAGAGATTAAGGGTTGTGCTCAAGCTGTTCAGGTGGCAGAGGTCCCCTGGCTTCATATCCCACCTTTGTGCTACTGTGTTGTATGGCTTCCATAGATTTAGAGCTGGGAGGGAACTCGGAGATCATCTTCTCCAATGCCCACTTTTTATAAGTGATGAGACAAGGTCAGAGAAATGAAGTTATGTGCTCAGGGTCACACAAGGAATAAGGAATAGAGTTGGGATTCCAATTCAGGCTCTCTGCCTTCAAATCCAGCCCCCTTGCAGGTCTTGTGAAGTCTGTTGAGGGATTCTAGGGGATTTCTGTACCACATCTTGTGGCTATGAAAGCTCTGAGCTCTTGGCTCTGGAAAGCTGAGTCCAGTTAACCTCATGGTTTAGAGTCCTGGAAGCTTGCCTGGGGATGAGGGGGAGAAGAGAAAGAAGGAAGGGGGGGGAGGAGAAAGAAGGGAAGAAAAGAGGGAGTGAGGGAGAAGAGAAGGGAGGAAGAGAGGGAAGGAGA
>NW_020954581.1:1688008-1714049 GCF_900497805.2 Vombatus ursinus
AAAGAGGGAGTGAGGGAGAAGAGAAGGGAGGAAGAGAGGGAAGGAGAGAAGAGAAGAAAGGAGGGAGTGAGAGAGAAGGGAAAGAGGGAAGAGGGAGTGAAGGAAAAAGGAAGGATGGAGGGAAGAAGAAATAAGAGAAGAAAGGAAGGAGTAGGGGGAAGGAAGGAAGGAGAGAGGGATGGAGAAAGAAGGGAAGGGAGTGAGGGAGAAAGGAAAGAGGGAGGGAAGGAAGGAGTGAAGGAGAAGGGAAGGAGGGAGTGAGGAGGAAGGGAAAGAAGGAGGGAGAATGAAGGGAGAAAGGAAGGGGGGAGTGAGGAAGAAGAGAAGGAAGGATTTATTAAGCACCTACTATGGTCCAGGCACTGTGCTAAGTGCTTTACAATACTATCTTATCTGAGCAGAGATTACCTAATGCTAAAGCCTTCTGTTCTACAAACCCCAAAAGCTTGGAAGTTAAGACTCTCAGGCCTGCTGGGGGATCGTTGGAGGACCCTATCTCCCTCATGGACTATACAGATATGGTCCCTGTAGTCACCAGAAGACTAGTCATAGTATCAACAAGGCAAATGGACAAGTAGAAAATTCATCATTAAGGGCTTTTGTTATAGTCCTGTTGGCCAAGATAGTTTCTGGTGGTAAATCCCTTTTACTCAGCCTTACCATTATCCTTGGCAAACATTTCCTGGGGGCCCACTAGGCTGGAGGATTTGTAAATAAGGTTTCCCAGCTGCCTAATTGGAAATTTTCTGTAAGGAAGCATCTTCCAAGGTTAGACATGGATTACTTGCCTTTAATCCGATTTCCAGTGTCCTTTGCATTTAACATGTGTTTGGACTAAAACCAAAGCCGGTATATTACTGCATGGGGACTGGGTATTACTAGTGAATCATTGCTGTCATTGATGGACAGAACTACCTCCAAGGCAGCCCATTTTACTTTTTGGTCAGTTCTAATTGTCAGGGCAGCCAGGTGGCACAGTGGATAGAGCTCTCAAGTCAGGAGGACCTGAATTCAAATTCGGCCTCAGACCAAACACTTGATGCTTACTAGCTGTGTGACCCTGGGCAAGTCACTTAACCCCAATTGCCTAAAAAAAAAAACACAAACAAAAAAACAAATAGAGTACTGAGCCTGGAGTCAGGAAGACCTGAGTTCAAATCTGGACTCAGGCACTTACTAGCTGTGTGACCCTGAGCAGGTCACTTAACCCTGTTTGCCTCAGTTTCCTCATCTGTAAAATGGCTAGAGAAGGAAATGGCAAACCACTCCAGTATCTTTGTTCCTTCAACATGTTGACATGTTGTCTTGACTTCAACAGTCAAGTCAACAAACATTTACTAAGCATCTTCCATATCCCAGGTACTGTGCCATGAAGTTTGCTGAGCTGAGCATATGTTCTCACGTAGGATGGATCTGAGGCCCTTAGTGTTCTTGGTCTGGCTGCTCTCCCTTTAATGTCCTTCATGTTATCAATATCTTTTGTAAAAGGGGGCCCCTAAACTAAAGACCAAACTGTATTAAGGGGAGAGTATACAGCAGCCTTCCCTTCCACTGCTTTTCAGTTTTCTTCTGCGTTGTCTTCTCCCTTATTCAAATGTAAGTTCCTTGAGGGCAGGGACTGTCTTTCTACTACATTTGCATTCCCAGCACTTAGCACTGTGCCTGGCATGTGGCAAATGCTTAATAAAGGCTTATTGACTTGATTTGCCTGGTGGGGTACTTGATGCTAATTTACCAATTCCTTTTTAATATGTTCTATATTTTTAGAATACATGTTCTATATTTTTTGCTAGAAATATTAGTTGACCTTGTTGGCCTTTACAGATTCCATTCTATTTCCTTTTTTTGAAAATCAGTCAGTTTTGCGCTCTTTTCCCAGTCCCATTGTACATGTCCCATACTCTGCAACCTGATCATTGACAGTCCCTAGCAGTCACCTGAATGACTTTGATCTAGTCTCTTCTCTTCTTTATCAATCAATCAATCAATCAATCAACATTTATTAAGCGCAAACTACGTGCCAGACATTGTGCTCAGGGCTGGGGATACAAAAAGAGACAAAGACGGTCCCTTGCCCTCAAGGAACATGCAGTCTAATGGAAGAGAACAACATGAAAGCAAATTCATATAAAGCAGTGTGTATATAGGATAAATGGGCAATAATTAACAGATAATTAACAGGCACTAGAATTTAGAGAGGTTGGGATAGGCTTCTGGTAAAAGATGAGATTTTAGTTGGGACTTAAAGGGAGTCAAAGAAGTTAGGAGGCAGGGTGGAGGAGGGAGAGCATTGTAGACATGGGTGACAGAAAATGCCTGGAGCTGAACGATGGGGTGGCCAGGAGACCAGTGCCACTGGATTGAAGAGTGCCAGTCAGAGAGTAAGGTGTATGAAGAACTGGAAAAGTAGGAGGGGACTAGGTTACCATGGGGGCTTTGAATACCAAAACGCATTCTCTAGAGTTGCTTCCTCATTTGTAGAATGAGGATGTTGGAGATTTTTAAAGGTCCTTCCTTGCTCTTAAAATCTTGCCCTATCCACTCAGGCCAGTTGTGATAGCCTGGTCTTCCTCTCTCTTACCTCTTCCTACTCCAGTCTGTACTCCACCTAGCTGTCAAAATATTCCTGAAGAAAAAGTTTGATTGCAGTCAGACTGCCCCACTCAAGCTCTAGCTGCTTCCTCTTGTCTTTGTAATCAAATACAAATGCTTCTATTTAGCATTTAACCCCCCCCCCCCCATGCCCACCTCCCTTAGAAGACTTAGGCCCTTCCTCCCCACCTCTGCCACCTCCTTCAAGAAGCTTTTCTTGATTTCTCTCAGGTGCTAATGCCATCATGCTTCTCCTCCCCATTCCTGCAAAAAAACCCCAAAAAACCAAAACAAAAAAAACCCACCAGAAAAACCCCAATCCCTCCTGTATTTACTATGTATATATTTTGCATATATTTGCATGTCATTTCTCCTGCTGGAATGGAAACTCCTTGAGGACAGAGACTGAAGTTGCACTGTTGTCTTTGATTCCTCACTCTGGCACATAAATGATTCTTTCGTTTTTGTTTTTGTTTTTTTAGGCAATTGGGGTTAAGTGACTTGCCCAGGGTTACACAGCTCCTAGGTGTTAAGTGTTTGGTCTGAGGTTAGATTTGAACTCGGGTCCTCCTGACTTCAGGGCCGGTCCTCTATCCACTGCGCCACCTAGCTGCCCCTACATAAATGATTCTTGATAAGCAGTTGTTACTTGATTGGTGTGTGTTCAGGCTGAAATGTGTTGTAAAAACAAAACAAAACAAAACAAAAAACCTTGTATTAAGCGTTAAAGGGCCCGAGATTGCCATAAATGTCTCTTGGGCCCGAGATTGCCATAAATGTCTCTTAGGCGTATCACTTAAAAGTAAAGCCAGCTACTCTCTTTAAACATTTAAGGGGATGAGGAAAAGCTACTTAAAGTGCAAAATCAAGTCTAAAGAACTCAGCCTTTTATATTGCATGTAATCACATCAGTGCCTGGAGGGAAACAAGTAATTTCTGAAACCCTGGAAGAAGTCTACTTATAATTACTTGGTAAATCTACTTCATTTTGTAATTTAGAAAGTACTGTATTTGAATTTGGAGTCAAGACCTGTGTTCAAATCCTGGCTCTGTGCCCTACTAGATGGCCTGTTTCCTCATCCATGTAATAACAGAATTGTTGTTCTTCAGTCATGTCTGACTCTTTGTGACCCCATTTGGGGTTTTCTTGGCAAAAATCCTGGAGCAGTTTGCCATTTCCTTCTCCAGCTCATTTTATAGATGAGGAAACTGAGGCAAACAAGGTCAAGTGACTTGCCCAGGGTAACACAGCTAGTAAATGTGTGAGGCCACATTTGAACTCGGGAAGATGAATCTTCCTTACTTCAGGCCCAACATTCTATGCACTGCAGCACAATGATGGAGTAATTTGGACCAAATGATCTCTGAATCCCCTTCCAGCTCAAAACATAAGGTCCTACAAAGCAAAGCTGGTAGCAGCTGGGCAGGTGATTTCTTTATAGAATAAAGTCTTTCACTCGTGTCTGATTTTGTTATTGTTTTTGTTTTTTTCTCCTCTGTGTGTTAGAATGTCACCAATTATGACCTCTGCAGCATTTTGCTTGGGACGTCCACTTTGTTCGCTTGGGTTGGAGTCATCAGATATTTGGGTTATTTCCAGACATACAATGTAAGTCTACCTACCTTGCTTGCCACCCTTTCGTTGGATGTGGGTTGGTTAATGGAGCTTTATAACCCCACCGAGTGTTACTTCTGGGCCTTTAGGTGCTCATTTTGACGATGCAAGCCTCGCTGCCCAAAGTCCTACGGTTTTGTGCTTGTGCTGGGATGATTTACCTGGGATACACATTCTGTGGCTGGATTGTCATAGGACCCTACCACGAGAAGGTATGTGAGCAGGGCCCCATCCCCGCCTTTTCCCTTTTCACCCTCTTTCATCAATGGCCTCCGTACAAAAAACACCAGGACCCTTAGTCAAGAGTTGATAAGACAGAAAGAGGCCGTACTAGAGTATCCCCTCCCCACCTCCAGCCTCCAAACGCTCATGTTATGAGCTTTATTTTCCCCCCTGCAGGATATTGAAGAAACTGAGAGATATTGAAATAGGAATTACAAAGGGGGTGTAGCAGGGGGTAGAAGTGGGGGAATCTTTCATAGCAGTCTGGGGCTGGCTTAAGGAGTCTAATATTAACTCTGTTGGCCATTGAATGCCAAGGATATTTGGACAAGAAGTTGTTACAGTAAAAAGTAAAATCCAGCAAGAAAAATTATACTTGTCTTGGCTTTTAAGTTTTTATTTAATTTAATTTAATTTTTTAATTAACTATTAGGATTGGCATCTGAGTTAAACTGGGAGGGTGTCAGTGATATGGCAGCTTTGCTCTGATTGTATGAGATTTAGACTATGAAGTGCTAATATGCCTTATCTTTATAGGTGCTTGTGGTCACAGTTTAATTTTGGTGTCTTATTAAAGATTGGTATCTGAACTTTAAATTGATATGGTGTATAAGTCAATATCCTATGATCGTAGAGATTTCACAGCTATGCTCAGAGCTTATTGCCTAGCGTGAACCCTTGAAGATACGATTTGCAGCTTTTGAGACAGGAAATGAGACTTTGTCGCCTTCCTACTCTTGTCCACAACCGAAAAAGGTGTGTGGCTTTTGCTTGATAGAGTGTACTTTACTTAGGATTCTGCTCTGTTCCAACAGAGCTGTTGATGAGAGTCATTGGCTCCTAGGACTAAAGCTGGAAGGTATTGGAGAGACCAACACTTCCCACTTCCTCATTTTCTGGATGACTCAGAGATGTTATGACTTGCCCACGGCCGTATCACTAGTATCAAGTGGGATTTGAACTCACGTCTTCCTGACTCCCAAGTCTAACACTCTACCATACTGTTCTCTCCTTGGAAATAAGACCAAAAGGGGTCATAACTACATTCACAGATTTTGAGCTGGATCAACCTCAGAGGCTAGCTCATTTGCCAAATCAGGAAACTGAGGCCTGGAGGAGTAAGGTGGACTTGATCAAACTTGCACAGGCTGTAAAGGTCAAAGGCAGGATTTGAATCCAATTCCTTAGCCCCTAGAACTGGTGTTCTTAAAGTTACCAGGGGAGCTCTCTCCGAAGCTCCAGATTCAATTATTGCCCAAGACATATGAATAGCTTTTTGGTTTTGCAGGCAATTTCTCTCTCAGCATCCTTTTCAAAGAAGCAAAATCTGGTTCCTGCCCTGTAAATAAATCAGCCCTGGAACCCATCACCCTGTGATTGCTGGCCCTATTAAGTGTCCCATTTAGACTGGCCTGGGATGGTTAGCAACCCTCCAGGCTTGAACAGCCTTTAAGAAATGACTTCTAGAGTCATGCCTTTGGCTTCTATTGCTTTTCCAATGTCATGCCTCTGCTTTGAAAGATGACTTGGTACGGGGAAATTAAAAAGATGACTAGCACAAGTAAATTAAAAAGATGACTGATGCTTGTAGATTAGTCTCTGGTAAGCCTTCTCTGACTTGGAGGACTCAGTGTATTAGTCATCGGAAAAATTCACGTTAATTTTTCTCCTGGCCCCCACAAATGCAGTTAAAAAAAAAAAAAGGCACTGCTAGCTCCACTTGCCACTAGAGGGCAATGTTGCACTTCATGGAATTCTCTACTGAGTTCTGCAGCTTGGTTTTGGTGCATTCTGGAAGAGTCTTCAGTTCCAGGCCCAGAGACCCCAGAATGGCAGTGGGGGGAAGGGGACAAGGGAGCATAGTATTGGGGTTGCTGTATCCCTTTTGCCCCTAAGATACTGTCCATTTTCCCTTCCTTCTGGCCCCTGCCCAAAAATCTATTCCAATTATTTTGGGGTAGAATCACGGAATCTCAGGGCTGGATGTTTCCAAATTTAATTTGCTTTGACATCCCCCAAGATCTCCAGTTCACATCTCAACAGTAGCTAAAAACCACATAACCACATGGTTTTGTTTCCCTAAGTATTTGGCCAGGCCTCCTCTTTGACACAGGCATGGGATTAATTTGTTTTGGTTCAATCATTTCCATCCTTTTTGGCCAGCCTGAGTGATAGCTAAGAAGCCCCTTGGGCTTCATTGTACCTGGTCTCCCTTTCTCCCTTTTTATTTTTCTACATCAACTTTCCCCTTCCTCTCACTGCATAGCCCAACCCTAAGGAGTTAAGCATCTTCTCTGTTTCTCGGCCTGGGTACCCACTGTGGAAGCCTAGGGAGGTGATTATTTAGGTATGGTATTCATGCCTTTGAGCTTATGCTAGTTTGGGAGGTGAGCACCCTTGGGTAAAGAACTTGGAAAAAGCAATCAGTGATTGCTGGGAATAGCCCTGTAGGGCATCACAGGACTGTTACCACTTTCTGCCCTGTGTTAGCCAGGTTTAAAATGAGATATTCAGAAATTTACCCCAACAAATACAAATTGAGAAAATCACCAAGTGTCTGTTTGAGCCAAAGGGTTTTCCAGAAACCTTTAAGGAGATTAGCTCCAAGGCCCTTTCATGAATTAGTGTAAAATAACCCTAGCCCTGATGGTAGATGCTTTACAATGCCTTTTTACCAAGCAAGAGGGAAAGGAACAGGGAAGGCTATCCTTTGGGGCCACCATTCAGCCAGTAACAGGAATTCTACATCCATCTCTTGACCTCCTCTCCCCTGATACTGAACTTCAGTATTTCAGTTGAGCAAGAGCCAGGATAGACTCCCTCTTTCTTGCTGACTCTTTGTAACTAACGTGCTCTGGCACCAAAGTCCTTCCAAAACCAAGATGTCTGGGCATAGAAAACTGGAAAAGTGATTGAGGTTGTCTGAAACCACATCTTGAATTATTCAACCTTATATTTTCATTCAGCTTTATATTTTCAGGTTGTTCTATGGTCATTACTCAGCAATCCAATTCAAGGAGCATTTATTAAATGCCTACTAAGGGCCTCCCCGGGTGCTCAACAGCCTGAACACAAAGGCAGAACCAAAACTGTCCCTGTCCTCAAAGGACTCATGATCTGTTCATTCGCTCAGTCAGCAGATATTTGTTACATACTTCCTGTGTGCCAAGCAGTGTTCCAGGGGCTCTGGATACAGAGAAAACAAAACAGAAACTGTGCCTGCCCACAAGGAGCTTACATTCTCCTAGGAGAAAGAGCTTTCTAGGGGCTCTGGATATGGAGACAAAAATAGAAATTGTGCTTGACCACAGGAAGTTTACATTCTTCCAGGAGACAGAACATTCTAGGGGCTTTGAGTATGAAGACAAAAATGGAAATTGTACTTACCCACAAAGAACTTATATTCTCCTAGGAGAAAGAGCATTCTAGGGGCTCTGGATATGGAGACAAAAATAGAAATTGTGCTTGACCACAAGAAGTTTACATTCTCCTAGGATGTAGAGCATTCTAGGGGTTTGGGGTATGAAGACAAAAATAGAAATTGTACCTGCCCATAAGGAGCTTATGTTCTCCTAGGGAAAAACAAGTACACATATAAGTAAATATAAGATATATGGAAAGGAAATACAAAGTAATGGGAGAGGGGTACTTGAGCTGAGCTTTTAAGGAAACTAGAGATTCTAAGAAGTCAAGGTGAACTAGAATTGCCTTCTAAGGATGGGGAAGGTCGTGCACAGGGAAGAGCTAGTTTGCCTACTTAGAGTATATACAGTGCATGAAGTATTACAATAAGTCCAGAAAGGGAGGCTGGAGCCTTTTTGTGAAGGCCTTTGAATGCCAAATCGAGAGGTATGTATTTTATCCTGGAGATAGCTTGATACAGTGGGAAAAACAGGGGATTTGGAGTCAAGATGGAGGTTTGAATCCCAACTGGGCCTCAGTTTTCTCATTTGTAAAATGTGAGTGGGTTGGATTCAATGACCTCTAAAGCCCCCATCATTCCTAAATCTGTGGGCTTAAGAGCAGCAAGGACTAACATAGCTCACACCTGTGATTCATGAATATCACTTTGGCAGCTGTATAAGGGATGGAATGGAGGGGGAAGATTTGAACCAAGGACACCAGTAAGGAGGCTAACACTGTTAGTCTAGGTGAGAGGTGATGAGCTGGTGCCTGTGTGAGTACAGAGGGAGAATCAGATGCAAGTGATTTAGTTTGACAGGTTCTTGTCATCTTTAGAGCCTGATCCAGGGAAGTGAAGCTGTTTGCCCAGTGATGGGCAGAGTTGCTGGTTGAATACAGATGACTTCTCTACTCAAAGCCTTCTGCTCTCTTTAATTATGCCACTCTCTAGCCCTGTACCCAATCTTTAAAAAAATAAACCAAAATAAAATTGCTAACTGGCTGGACACCATGGTTCAAGGTCCCTAGAGCTGGTGCTGGCACCAAAATTGAGTTAAGGAAAAAGATCCTCCATCTGCCCCGCACGTCTTCCTTTTACTGTCCGATCCATAGAACTATAGAATGTGAATGCTGTAATGGACCTGAGAGATCTGGGAGGTAGACTTGTGATAGTGATGACTGGTAGGTAATTCTGGTTCAAACATGCAAGCAATGTCATTCATTAGCCCACATACTTGGTTTTCTCTCATCATCCTGTAGCTTGGGTGGGTGGGTGCATGGGCTGGAATGCTAGACTTGTGGATGGTGCCATCGTCTGGTCAGCCTTTAAGGAAACATCCCTTAGGACCCAAACAGTGCTTCTGAGTATCTATAGATTATAGGAAGTAGTTCTCACACCCCCAAGGGACATCAGACAGGGGCCTTGTCTCCTCTTCCAAACTCTATATATTTAAAAAAGAAGAAAATCAAAATCTACTTGTTATCTTGAGACTCACCCCACCCCACCCCACCCCACCCTTTCAGGACAAGGAAATTGTCTGCGGAAATTGGCTCCTGCTCCCAGCTCTGTCTGCTGTCAGCGTGAGGTCCCTAGGTAACAGTGCATGAAATGACGGAGTGGGGGCCAGTTGTTTGTACCTTATTGGAGCTTTGCTCTCCACAGCCGATAGGTGGAGTGAGATAAGTCTTAAACACACACTGGGGATGGGAGGCTTCATGAGTATAAATCTCTTTAATGCTTTCTAATTTAACTGTGCCTTAATTAATGCGGAAGAAAGAGGAGGAATGAATTTGATACCGACCTCCATTCCAACCCAATCAGTATCTTTTTACTGCTATTTACCAGACAGGCCTAGGATGCTTGCAATTCTGGACATTCTATGAAGCCTAGAATTTTCTTGAGTTTTGCAATTAGGAACACTAATTGGCTCGATCCTAATGGAGTTCCAGGAAATAAACATGACTTCTTGATGGAGCTGTCCAGTAATGATTGACAACTACAGAAAACTGTTTTAAATTCACTGGCTCAAGGCCCATGGTGGGAATGGAAATGATTTGCTCTGTAAGCTCTGACCTTTTTACTGTTAAATAAAAATTTGCACATTGTTAAATGGCTTGCTTACCGGTGCATTCCCATGTATGTATGTGTTTCTTTAACACTGCCCTCTGGCTCATTAACGGAAGTCCTGGTTAGCTTGGCTGGTTGGAGTTGTTGTTAATGAGGTACTTGTCTTTGGTCTGATCCCTCTACGGGGGAGTTTGCTTTCTCCTCTTTCATGGTGTTAGACTACCCTAACCCTAACCAGCCAAGACACAAATGCCTCAAGGTCACAATAGCAGTGATTTTGTGTCTCCCCAGGCTCCTAGGATTCAGATCACCTCTCTGTTCAGTGGTAGCTGGATAAATATGGATCCATCAGGGATACTTCCCTACAGCTCAAGGGCCAGGGACCTTTTGCTTTGTATATAAAAGGTAGAGAAAGACACAAAATGTGTGTAAAAACCCTAGGATCCAACCAATGTATGTGTGTTGGAGGAGAGAGGTAGAATTAAGAGGGCAGGTCAGAAAGAAATCTACTTATTTTATTGGCAGAATTCACTTTACGTGTTTCCCTTGGGTCCTACATAGGATTTACCCCAGCATTGCATGACTCTAAAGGATCTTGGGTACCTCTGCTTTTCTACTATTTTATTTGGCTATTGGATTTGAATTCTGGCTCTTTATTTGTGGATAAGGTGCCACAGGCAAAGGAGAGCACTGGGTTTGGATTCAGAGGGTAAGTCAGTAAACCTCTGTGGACTTTACTTTCTTCATCTATAAAATGAAGAGGCCTAGACTAGCTGACTTCTTAGCTTCTCTCTGGCTTGAAATCTTATCATCTTACTACCCAGACAGCAAAAGACTAATCTAAATCAATCAGTAAGTATTGGAGGCTAGTCCCTGCTGGACTTTTTTGTTCAGGCGAAAGAAGTATGGGATATAGGCCTGGCCCCTTCTGTTGCTGATACTCTATGGAAAGTGGTGAGATAAAAGGTTATGAAATAGGTTAGAAAACAGTTGCTATAACATATGACAAAATGCAGCAAGAGTGCAACAGAGAGATGAGAATGGACTAAAGGAAGCCAGGGAATTTCTAGAGAAGGTAAGGAGAGTTAGGCCTTGAAAATGGTCAAGATTTGGACTGGCAGAGCAAGAAGGTGTGGCACGGAGGAAGGGCTTTCAGGGTGGGGAGCAGCAGGGAAGCCATAAGGAGATTGTCTCGATTGAAGTAAAAGTGTGGATGGAAACAGTTGATGGTGAATTAGAACAAAAAAAGGTCAGGACGACACAAGCAGGGCAATTTTGTTACTACTGTGTTAAATTTCATCTCTCTTTTTAAAAAGCTGTAGGAAATAGAAGTTGACAGTTTTGTGTACAATCTTTTGTGTTCTTTTCTTTTGTCTGTGTTGAAATATTCATGTTGATTAAATGCAGTTCATAATTTTTTTTAAAAAAGAAACTTTCTTTTAAAAATAAATTTGAGTGGGTAATAAATGAATAAATGAATGAATGAATTTGAGTGGGTAAATGGGGGCTAGATAATTGAAGGGTTTGGAAAGCCAGGCAGAGAAGTCTGGGCTGGTTTATTAACCATTAGAGAGTCATTGCATGTTTTTAAGTAGGAGAAGGGATAACAATGAGAACAAGGTTTTGGGGAGATACCTCGTTTGGTCTAATAGGCTTTGGAAAGAAGAGCTGAATTATCTCACTTAATGGAACCTTGTTGTTTTCCGAATAATGTGATCCTATTTTACTTTGTGTCTAGTGTTTTAACCCTTGGGCCCTTGGGCCTATAGATTTTCTTCCCATCAATAACAGCTGTATGAACAGGCAGGAAGTGATACCAATAACATAGGAAGGGACCCACACTGGCATCACCAATCAGAAACATGTTCCTGGTTGGGTAGAATCCCACGTGTTTTCATTGCCACTAGATTTCTGAGTTCCCAATGTTTTAAAAAACAAAGCTGAGCTACTTTTCTTACTGCGTAAATGGATTTTGGAAATTAAAACCTCTCCTATTCTTCTTTCCCCTCCCTACTCCAACCAAGTTTGAAGACCTGAGCACAGTGGCTGAATGTTTGTTTTCTCTGGTGAATGGTGATGACATGTTTGCAACCTTTGCTCAGATCCAGCAAAAAAGCATCTTGGTATGGCTCTTCAGTCGTGTGTATTTATATTCCTTCATCAGCCTTTTTATATACATGATTCTCAGCCTCTTCATTGCACTTATTACAGACTCCTATGACACCATTAAGGTAAATTGTTATTTCATCTTAATCAATTATTCAATCTTTTGTTCCCAGCAAATGGTTTGTGTTTTCTTTTGGAGGATATTGGGTGACTACAGGGCACGCTGGTTGATGGGGGGGAGCCAGCATAGAATTACAGAGTGGGAGTTGGAAAGGCTCTTAGAACTCATCTTGTTCAACCCACTTGTTTTATAGATAATGTAATGGAAGCCCCAGGGAGGTAAACTTTCAGAGCAGCAGTACTATGTAATCTCGTGTTCAGATCTGAAAGGGAGCTAGATTTTCATCCAGCAGCAAAACAAACTAAAATGGTGACATTCTAGTAATCAGTTCAGATAGAGCTCGATATGACTACTTGTTAGCTAAATACTAGACACTAATTTGTGCACAGTAATGTTGTATGAGCATCCTTTAACATGTGACTAACCAGAAACTTGTGATTTTCCTTTTCTTCTTGAAGGACATCCAGAGGTACTTAGCCCTAAAGGTTTGCTTAAAATTGAGTAAGAGAAGAGGCTCCTGTTATTTAATTCCCAATGGATAAATTAATAAAAGTTTATTAAATATCTGTTGTATACAGAGCACTGTTTTGGGGAATAGGGGTGGTGACGGGGGAGGGATAGAAAGTTTAGGTAAGACACTTATAATTTATCGTGTAACATTGTGTCTTATAGCTAATTCTCACTTGGATAAGATAGTTTCCAGAGATTGACACACCCTATCCAGGAACAATGCCAGAGTTTAGTTGATCATTGTTCATAGACAGTTCCCATTTGGAATAATTTGTTCAGCTTTGGATACTGTATTTTAAGAAGAACTTAGCAGCCTAGGGAGCATCCAGAAGAGTGGCCAGTGGGATGAAAAGCCTTGAGGTTATGTCATGTAAGGATTAAATGAAGGAATTAAGGGTGTTTAACCTGACTAAGAGAAGACTTAGGGAGAAGATACGATAGTTATAGTCAAGTATTCGGAGGATTGACATGGAAGAAGAATCACAAAATTCAGAGTTTGAAGGGGACCTTCAGGCCATACCTGAAAGGAATCCCTACAACAATACACATAGCAAGTAGTCATCCAGCCTTTTCTTAAAAACCTTCAGTGATGAGGGTAACCCACTGCCTGCCAAGGCAGCTCTTTCAATGATTGAATAGATATTCTGCCTGGCCACAGGGGACAGAACTAGGAGCAATGAATAGAAGTTGTAGAGGAGCAAATTTTAGTTTGATCTAAAGAAACAATTAAAGCTGTCAATGATAAGCCACAAATCCAGAGCAATGAAGATGAAATTATACCACTTACCTCCTATCCAAGAGGTAGTGGACTTAAAATTCAAAATAAGACATATATTTTTGGACATGGCCAATGAGGAAATTTGTTTTGTTGGTCTGTATATGTTTGTTATGAGGATATACACACATACACATATGCATGTGTTTATGTATATTTCAGTTGGGCAATGAGAGGGAGAGATAATAAATGCTTGTTAAAAAAAACCATTTAGAGTTATTTTCAAATAAAATGAACTGCCCCGAGAGATAGTGATTTTCGCCTTCTAGACATCTGCAAAGGTTAAGTGACCACTTGTCAGAAACATAGAGAGAATTCTTTCTTGTTCAGGTGTGAATTGTTCTAGAGGCCTTGGAGGCCCCTTCTAACTCAGAGATTCTGGGATTGAGATAGCTTGAAGTGTGACATCTCTAGTTCAGATGATGAGACTCACTGTCCATGGAGACTCACTTGAGATGTAATACCATTGTCCAGGAAGAGGTTGGGAGTTCTAATCCCTCTCTTGCTTAGGCTCCTTTTCACATCTGAACCATGACACCTGGAAAGTCAACGCCATTAAAAACTCTAACCAGCAATCATGTGCACAAGGAGATTAGTGAATCGTCATCTTCACATTAGCATCGACTACAATTTGCTTTAATAACAAGAGTGAACGCTTATGTGGGAGATAATGGCTCCCTACTATAATTCTAGAGAATGAATCTTTGAAGCTGAAATGTTCCTAAAAGTATTCCAAGCTTAAATATTGATGTGGGTCACTCCCAGGAGCTTCCATTAAACATAAGGGGATTAGGGGCTGGCATGGTGGGGGGGAGATACATGATAGTCGGTTGGAGCAATCTACCTTCATTAAGCCTTTACAAATACCTTCTGTTTTCAGAGGGCTCCATCTCTCACCTCTGCAAAAGTAGAAAAAAGTGCAGGATTTGGGGCAGATGTGATCCCTGGGGTTGGGGGAATACATATTCAATAAACAACATATTTAATATTTATTTTATTTATTTAATAATTTATTTACATATTTAACAAACAACCCAAGAAAAAGGAATGAGGGAGGAAAGAAAGAAGGAAAGAATGGATAGAAGGAAGGGATAGATGGGAAAATGGTGGAAGGGAAGGAGGAAGAGAAAGTAAAAAAAAAAAAGGAGGGATGGATGGAAAGTTACCTAAACAATTAAAATAGAGAGGGAGGGAGGAGTTGTTGGAGAGATGAAGGAAGGGATGAACGGACTGAAAAAGGACAGAAGAAGGAAAAGGATGCTTGGATGGAAGAAAAGAGGGAGAGAAGAAGGAAGGAAAGTGAGAGGGAAAAAAAGGCAAGTAGATTAGGATTGGTCTGTAGAAAGCTTTATTATCCATTTTGACCCTAATACCTTATAGCCCTTCACAGTTTATGGAGCACTCCAATATGTGTATCTAATTTTAAAGAGTTACTCCCTCCCTTTTTCTCTTGGATTTTTATTTTCATTTGTATCTTGGTTTCCATGGTGGCCCTGCCTTCTCTATTCCTGTAGTGACAGCTTAATTCAACTTGGTTAGTATCAGCTCTTGGATCTCTATTCCTAGTGTGGGAGAGCTCTATTCTAGCCTCGGTGGCTTTGGACTGTTGACAATGAGAATGATTTCTCACTCTCTATAAACGAGGTTAACATCATTATGTGCTTTTTAAAGAAATACCAACAGAATGGCTTTCCTCTAACGGACCTTCAGGAATTTCTAAAGGAATGCAGTGGCAGCGAAGAGTACCAGAAACAAGCTCCCACCCCTGTGACCTTTCTCTGCTGCTGTCAGAGGTGGGTACTGCCATTTCTTTGATTCATAGATGCCCTGGGGTGTAGCCAAGAGGTTTTTTTCTCTTGATCTAAAAAGTTTGCTCCAAGGCTTAAAGCCATGCTTGGAAAACAACGATTTCCAGAGAATCATCAGTTTCTTTTTCTCCCAGTCACACTTGAAAATGACTATCTCTTATTATGAGATAGGACAGTGTGGTGTTATATGAACACTCAAGTTGAATTCATTTCAATCGAACAAATGTTTATCGAACTCCTACCACATGTCAAGTACTGTGCTAGGCTCTGGAAATACAAAGGCAAAAATGACACAGTTCCTGCCCTCAAGAAATTTATGTTCTGCTGGAAAGAAAAAAAAGTACATAGTTAAGCAAATAAAAATATATACAAATTAAATTAATTTGGAGGAGGAAGGAGAGGGAGGAATCACACTAGTTCTTGGGGAAATCAAATGTGGCACTTGAACTGAACCTCCAAGAGACATAGAGGTTTCAGGAGGGGCAGCATTCCAGACATGTATAAAGGTATAGAGATGAGAGATAGAAGGATTTGGAAGGCATTTTTGGTGCTGTGAAAGAAGCTGGATTTGAAGTTAGATGACCTTGGGATCCCATTTCTGCTACTTACTACTTATGCAACAAATCACTTCACGTCTCTGGGTCTCAGTTTCTTCATTTGTAAAATGAGAGGAATGGTCTAGATTTTGTTGGTTTAATTCCTTAGTGGGAAGGTTTGCTTTCCCCTACTTTCTGTATTCCCAGCCCTAGCCAGCTAAATTGTAAATGGACAAGATGACCCCAAAAGTACCTTCCTACTATCAACTTTACAAGCCACTTGGTCAAGGTTGAAAACATGGGTTTGCTATGTCCCCTTCTTAGCAAGATGACCCCAGAGGTCCCTTCCAACCACAGACCTTATGAATCACTTGGCCAAAATTGAGAACATGGGATTTGCTGTGTCCTTTTTTTAAGAGATGTTTTCAAAGCCAAGGAAATGGTTTCTCTAAAACTCTAGAGCACTTTTTAATAGTATTAGCAGAGTGTTGGTTGTTCTTACCAGGAGAGTAGAGTTCAAGCTCCTCGAGGGCAAGGATTGTTTTGTTTTTGTCTTTGTCCTCAAAGTCTAGTGCAAGGTATTGGTTGAATTTCATTGAGTTGAATAAGTGTGTTTTGAAAGCAAAACTAAGTATTAAAAGTGTTTTCTTTTGGTTTAGAGCAAGGGTCCTTAGCCTGGGATCAGTGAATTTGGATGGGGAAAAATATACCTTTATTTTTAACTACTCTCTTCCATTGTGAAATTTTAAAAAAATATTATTCTAAGAAGGGGTTCATGTTGTTGTTCAATCGTTTTTCAGTCATGTCCAACTCTTCATGACCCCATTTGAGGTTTTCTTGGCAAAGATACTAGAGTGATTTGCCATTTCCTTCTCCAGCACATTTTACAGATGAGGAACTGAGGCAAACAGGGATACTTGACTTGCCCAGGGTCACACAGCTAGTAAATGTCTGGGGCCAGATTTGAACTCACAAAACTGAGTCTTCCTGACTCTAAACCCGGTGCTCTATCCACTGTACCACTTACCTGTCCCAAGAAGGGGTTCACTGGATTACCAGTGGGGTCTGTGACACACAGAAAAAGGGTAAGGACCCTGGTGTAGAGGCAAAAAAAAAAAAAAAAGACAAAACACTACCAAATCCAGCTGTCTAAATATCTGAAGGTAGTTTTAGCAACGAACCCTTAATTTGGATGGGAGCTCAGAGAATGTAAAGTCAAATACATTCCCCTTCTCACTCTCTCTAGATATGAGAAGCTTTAGCTGATTTAAGAAGAGACCCCATTCAGATGCTCAGTCAGATCTGTCCCCACTGACTCCTCTACTTGCCCGGGAAGGTGTCTTTTCCTGGCTGCCTTCTCAGCATTGTGTTTTATATCTCAAGGGTGGGAACCTGAAGGGAATTTGTTCTGTGAAGTTTAGATTCAGTCAAGGGGCCACACTTGAGGACCTAGAGGGCCACATATGGCCTCAAGGTCACAGGTTTCCTATACCTGGTATATATGATTATTCCAATAGCACCCTGCCTGTGTCCTGAAGTCAGACTTAACAGAAGCAGAGAAAAAACTTGAAGACTAGATTGAGTTTCAGCTTAGTAGCTTCTTAAATATGCTTAGAAGGTAGTGGTTTCCTCTTCACTAGGGATTTTCAAGTCTCTCTCTCGTATATATATATATATATATATATATATACGTGTGTGTGTGTATGTATGTATATGTATGAGTGTCTATATATATGTATGTATACATACATATATGTATAAATTTGTATCAAGTAAAAAGGAAGAAAGTGGTGATACAGCTGCAAAATACCTCCTTTCCCGCATCGAAAGATTGAATTCCTATTTGTTTGAGAAAAATAATCTAAACCACCCCTAGGGGGGAAAAGAAAGAAAAATTGAGTTGCTGTTTTGGAGCATAGAATGTATTTCTCTGTTAATCAATTCATAGTCTGTCTTGGGAGTTGAAATGAGGATATGATTGAGCATTTCCAAAGAATGCCTAGTAAATATGAAATGAAGGCTTCTGAGAAGAGTCGATTTTTAATGACATTTCATCCTCTACGAACATTTAATTGCAACAGTGAGCTTGGATAAATGCAAATTCATTTTCTTTGATTGGCATTTGGCTCCTCAGTGGTGCCCTGTTTGGTGGAGGGCTTTGAGAATTGTGGGCCTGTTTGTTATTTGTTTTTTGCAAAGACAAATACATTAGAGGATGTGGAGGTATGACTCCTGAAAGATAATTGAAATGTCATTGGAGTTTGGCTGCTTAGTTTATACCACAAACTGCCCTCAGGGGCTGTAATTGTGGTGTATTAGAAAAGCCATCTCTTTGCAAGAACAGCTGCATCCGTGAATGTCCCCAATGACACCCATGCTGCTGCATCTAACCACTGATGGACAGATACATGGTGGTTTCCGGGCTTGTTGACAGACCAGACAGGAGTTAGGAAGGAGAAGAGGACATCAAATCAACAACCAGTACCTTTTGTGAACAAAACCCATTGAAATGCTATGAAATAGAAGGTGGGATGAAAGGTAGAAGCAAGTTGAATCTGTGGGAAAATAAGAGTTGATGCCACTACTGGGAATAAAGGAAGCCATTAGATGGGTGAATAAAAAACATAGGATCCTAGATCTGGCCTACTCATGTATAGGTTTTGGGGGAGGGGGGTTTATGAACTTGGGTAGGAAAAAATACATCTTCATTTTCACTGATTTTTAGAAAAAATTTTATGCATTTGAACATGATTCTGGGAAGGGGTCTATAGCTTCTTTGGAGTGCTAAAGAGGTTCTTGACCCAAAGATGGTTAAGAACTCCTGCTGCGTAGTAATAAAAGAACTTCAACGGTCATCCAGTCCAACGCCTTCATTTTACAGATGGAGAGACTGAAGGTCCATAGAGGTGAATGACTTGTACAAGGTCATACAGAGAGTAAATAGCAGAAATAGAATTCCAACTTCAAGATCTGGGTCTGAGTTTAGCCTTCTTTTTTTATTGTTGTTGTTCACATTGGGAATGGGTGGTGATTTTCAGTTTTAGGTGGTTTTAAGTCATGGCAGGGTGTGTGGGAAATTCTGTGGGACATTGAGGAACATAAGTAGGTTTAAGGCTGATGACCACCTGACTTGTCTTTGTTCATGTGGCAGCAGGTCATTACAGTAAATACGTTTCCCAAGGAAGGATTAAATGTGGTTCAGGTTTGAATCTTGGGAGATATGTGTAATTACTGTGAAAGAAAAGAAGAGAAACTCACCAAAGCTCATAGGATCAAAGTGCCAAAAGGGACCTTTGAGGTCTTCTATTTTGACCACTAGATAATAGAAGTGCTGTGAGTTTGAACCCAGAGCTGCAAAAAGGATGAAAAAAAACTGGGCATTAACAGTGTCCAAAGTAACAGGGATTGGGGCAGCTAGGTGGTGCAGTGAATAGAACACTGGCCCTGAAGTCAGGAGGACCTGAGTTCAAATCCGGCCTCAGACCAAACACTTGACACTTACTAGCTGTGTGACCCTGAGTAAGTCACTTAACCCCAATTGCCTTAAAAAAAAAAAAGTAACAGGTATATAGGAAGGGAAAAATAAAAGAAGCCTTTGGTCTAACCAGGAAGGTTAAACTGAAGTTGGTGATCATAGTAAGCTTGATTTTAGTGGAATGAGATGAAAAGCCAAGCTCATGCTGGGGAGAAATATAGGTGATGGCTAAGTAGAGACAGCCTGTCTTTCAGGTGCTTAGCCACAAATGGACTGTCAGTCTTGATCAACAAGTGCATTTTGAGCACCTACTGTGTGCATTGGCATGGTGCTAGCCTGTGGGGAGGCAGAGATTTAAAAAGAAAGGGAGAAAAAGAAAAGAATTTCTGCCTTCAAGGCTTTATCATTCTGTTGGGGAAATACTACGTATGAGAAGTTGAACTCCATAAATTCAACCCAACAAATGTGTGTTAAGTTCCTACTGATATATTTAACCCATAGATGTAAGAGCTGAGGGTAAGCACCAGTGACATAAAGATGGATAAACAGTTTAGTTCCTGGCCTCATTCAGCTTACAGTCTACTAGAATGTTAATCGCAAAGGCAGTGGGATAACCGTGCCACTTGGTGTGGTGGGAAGGTGGGGATTAGAAGGCTGTAGTAGGAATTATGGTATGTGAAAAGAGCTGGAGGATGAGTTTACACCATCAAGGCCTGAAAGTGTGGGAAAGGAGCCTTAGCTCCTAATGAGCAGTAGTGGTTATGATTCAGTTGACAGGATAAAGGGTTGACACTCTAAAGTCAAAGGCATCTTTAGTCCTCAAAGACTACTAGAAGGTGAGAAAGTCAACTACTTAAGCCCTGATAAAGTCTGAATAAAACAAGAACAACAAATGATCTTAAGAGGGAGTTAACCCAGGAAAATTTCAGTCCTTTGGAAGGAGTATGTAACCAGTCCTTAAAAGTTTGTATGTTGCTCTTTTAAAAATTATCTGGTGAGTCCTAGAGTCAAAGAGGGCTGGCCTTAAGTCAAATGCTATCTCTGACACCTAGCAGCTATGTGACTGTGGGCACTTAAACCAAAATCTCAGAGTTGCCAATCTGCATTGGTGGATGCATTTTCCATACCAGGGAGCTCCTCGAGCTAATGAAATCACAAATCTATGCTCTTTCTATGCCCTTTCCCCTTTCCCACCAGTGTCCCCCCCCAAAAAAACAGCACCCAACTGCATCTAATCTGATGCTGAACAGTTACAGTGCTGAACTCTATCTCTTGCTATGTGCTCTTAATTCTCTGCAGTAAGATTTTGAATCATGCTGTTCTTCTATCTTCTTTCCTCCCATAACCTCCCCCTCTCTGTTACAGGCGAGGAAGTGATGACAATTTGATACTTATTAACTAAGGACCTGCTGGCCAGAAAGAATGGAATTTCAGGCCTCCTTACACAGTGGAAATGCAGGGTGGGACCAGGCTATTGTTGAAACAGTTCCCCAGATTGCAAAGAGACAGAGTTTGGACCTGTGTTTCCATAAACAGACTGACTTACTGAACTGCAGAGTGGGAAAGAGAAGTTACCCGTTGCCACTGCCCGCTGGCTGAAGGACCACAGCTACTTTTTTTTTTTTTTATGAACTTGGATTACGAAGAATAGACCACCCATCTCTCCTGGAGCTTAAATTCATTAGGATTGGGACAACTAATTTTTTTTTTTTAGTTTGTCTTATTATTTATAGGATAAAACATTTGGTGGGGAGTGGGGAGTAGGGAGAGGAAGTGAAATAAATGTTGCAGATTTCAAAAAGTGTAAAACAATGATGTTAAAACCACATACATGGTGAAGACTAACAGAGGAAGAAAAGCAGTGCTTAGGTTAGCAGGTGTTTTAGTGATTCACACATAAGTGAGGTTGGTTGCTGGACTAAATTGAAGACCCCAAACTGAAGACCTGTTAAGTCATTTAAAGATATAAAGATTTTTTTAAAAAAAGATTCTTAAAATGAACTAAAGCAATTTACTGTTATTAGAGACACTTCTTTTAAAAAAATTTTTTCCCTGTTTTTTTTTTTTCTACTTCAATGTTAACTTAGAAATCTTAATCTTAGTGGGTTGGCTCATGTACTAGCTGGAGACTGGCTTATCTGAACCCATGCCTACCCTTCAGGTTACTTGGTAACTGCACACTAACCTAATTGAAGGTTTTGGGGAGGAAACACGATTGTTGCATGGACAGCACACATTTTAATATAAGCCAGTTCCAAAATGAACATCATTAATGTGCTGTTTACCCTTCAAGTTATGATAACATGGCAATTTGTTAAATCAATAAATATATTTTTATGACAATTCATGTATTGCCTAATATGTTTCATGCTAGGAGGTCAACAGTCAAGCAATCAATGCAGGTGGTAGCGTATGTGCGTTTGTGTGTGTTTGCGTGTGTGTGTGTGTGTGTGTGTGTGTGTGTGTTTTATGATTGAGTACAAGAACCCAGAATCAAGATTAGTTATTTTGATTACAGTTCTTCCCTTTCCAGGCATATAATATACTTATGTACGCTTGAGTTTTTCCTTTAAACACACTTTAAAGGCCACTGCCTTTAATCCTCTTTTCCTGGATCCCAGCTAGGCTTCTTGCTTGAAAAAGATTAATGATGGTCTCACATGCTCCCATTATCCTCTGACCAGGACCTTCTTCCTAGATCTCTTTTATGTCTTCTGCTTCCTTCTAGTACTGTCCATTGCTCCCAGTGGGAGAAAATAAAAGAAGAAAAATCTCCCTTCAAGATTCTCCTACACGTGTTGTAACATTGTATTTTCAATTTAAAAAAAAAATGACGATTGTAACTTTCCCTCTGCATCATCTGTTCCAAGTTCATTATGGGAAGGGTGGGGGGGAGTTGCTCTTAACAACTGTAGTTAATGAGTACATATGGGACAAACCATTCTCCAGTTCTGGTTTTTTTTTTTTACTTCAATTCTCCATTAGGGAAGATCATTTTGAAGGTTCAATGACCCTTCCTCCTTCTCTAATGGTGCAGGTACCTGGTTTATTTCTGCAACTCCCCAGGATCTTCCCTCTCTTCTTGGCTGACTTTTTTGCTGACAGGGCAATCACATAGCTAGACACAAAGCAACTTCCCCTAAACCAGTGCCTTTCAACTTTTTCCATTCTGGGATACACTTATAAGTTTGTTTTCACTTTCTTGAACAACTTTCAGGACAGCCAAGGTAATGCTGTCTTTCATGGTCAACATGTGCATCATTTGGTGAATATCATAAGATCATAGATTTAGAGCTAGAAAAAACCTGATTACATTATCTAGTCTGGCTAGTTCATTTTACAGATGACTAAACAGACTGAGGAAAGTTAAGTGGTTTGCCCCAAACCCTATAGGTCATCAGTAAAAGGCAGAACGAGGATCACTCTTGCTCATTTACTATATGCCTGGTGCTGAGGATACAACAACAATGAACTAATCCTTGTCCTCAAGGATTTTACATTCTCTTAACTGTCAACTAGACCACAGAATCCTGGAGTCTTTGAGTTGAGGAGTGACCACATACTTCAATTATGAATCCCCTCTATAATATCCCAGATAAATGGGCATCCATCCTCTGCTTGAAGACCTCTAGCAATGTGAAAATCATCACTTCCTCAGGAAGATGGTTCCATTTATGGACAATTCTAATAGCTAGGAAGACTAACTACAACTCATTGGTTCTTGGATAAGCATAACAAGTCACCTCCGTATCAGGTAGAATTATCTCTCCTATCACCGAAGGAAACTGAGAAGGAAAGATCAGATAGGTAGGAGAGGAACCTGGAGAGAACCCATTCATAGAACTCAAGAATATCAAAGAACAGTGAGAGAGTGACTGTCAAAAGCCATAAAAATGTCAGAGGATAAGGATTGAGACAAGGCCATCATATGTAGCAGTTAGGAAACCCATTGATTACCTTTTTCACAGCAGGTTCAGCAGAATAGTAGGGTCAGGAACCAGATTGCAAGAAGTTGAGGCAGGGAGTGGAGATGGGAAGTGAAAGCAGCATGTGTAGACAACTTTCTTGGTAAAAGGGATCATAGATTATCTAGGATGAGAGCTGAAGATGACTATGGGATCAAACAAAAGTTTTGTAAGACGGGGGGGGATGTTTATAAATAGTAGAGAAAGAGCCAATAGATAGGACAAGATTGAGGGTTGGACGGGAAATGATGGATAGGCAAGAAATAAGATTGAGGTCACAAGGACAAGCATTAGCCCTACTTAGGAGAAAAGCCATCTCATCCTGTGAGACCAGGACAAAGTAAGAGGAGCAAGTCATGAAGGAGAGGCTTTGAGAGGTAGTGTAGGGAAGGCAGAGGGATTCATGACGGCAATTTTCTCAGCCAAGGAGGAGGTGAGGTTATCTGTAAGAATGAAGGGGGCCAACAGTAGCATGGGGGGGGGGGGCTGGAGGAGATAGCATTTCTCTCTACTGGCCTAATAACAAAGTCCAAACAAAAAGGAAATTGGTGTTACAAGTTCTTAATGAACTCATGTTGGCTTGTGATGATCACCATTTGCCTCCACAAACGCTTGCCAGCTCTGCCTTTAATAATTTGGGCCCAGATTTTTCCAGGAATCAATGACAAGCTCCCTTGAAAGACAGGCCTTCTTGCCTCTTTTTAAAATTCATCACAGCCTTTGTTGTCCCCAGTAGCACAGTAACCTTCCCATTTTCCATGATTTCTCAGTTGCAAACTCAGTGCCCTAGGATGTGATTCGTGATTCGTCAAGCACAAGGGCCTGAAACTCAAGGGGAGAAGACGTTGCTATTCTCTTACCATTTCCTCACTTATTTTGGGTATTCAGTCAATTCAATGAACATTAAGCACCTACTAGGTGCCAAGCACTAATAAGTGCTTGGGATATGAAAAAAGGCAGAAGACAGTCCCTGCCCTCAAGGATCTTAACAATTGAATGGGGGAAATAACATTCAAATCTCTCTCTCTCTCTCTCTCTCTCTCTCTCTCTCTCTCTCTCTATCTATCTATCTACAAAACAAGCTATATCCAGGTTATACAGGAAAGGATAAATAGGAAATAATTAACAGAGGGAAGTCACTGGAAGTAAGAAGGGTTGGGGAAGGCTTCCTGTTAGAAGGTGGGATTTTAGCTGGGACTTAAAGAAAGCCAGGGAGGTCAGAATATAATTTCCTTGACTAAGAAATACTTCAGTTAATGTATCCATGAACTTAATAAGTGTATATTCTCACCAGTGGTGCAAATAATAATAATAAAAACAACAATAATAATGGCTAACATAAGATGCTGTAAGGTTTGAAAAGCCCTTCTATAAACATTATTCCTGGAAGGTACCACAAATATCATTCTCCCCATTTTATAGATGAGGAAACTAAGCCTGAGGGAGGTTAAGTGACTCCAGGGTCACATAATTAAGAAGCATCAAAGGTGGGATTAAGATCCAAACCTTTCTGACTTCAAGTAGAACACTCTAACCCTAACCATCCACGCCTTCTTTTACTGGGGTAGTCTTGTCTATGCCTTCCCACATATTTATCATCAAAGGTCTACCTACCCAATGTTCTGGAAGCCTTCTGGGTCTTGCTGGATAGGATTTAGGCTGTGCATCACTATGCCTTGCCCTTGCTATAGGACTGGTCCGCTTTCTTTTCTACTCATGATCTTCTGCATGAGGTCTTCTGTCCCTTTTATAACTTGTGAGTTAGCATTAGTAATGTGTTGCAGCCTACTTATGCCCACCATTTGTCTTTCCATCTACAGTATTGATTCTTTGGAGATTGTGTTCTGCATACCAAATGACACTATGTGCAGCCAAATAACATCACCGGAATAATATGGGTATTAAAAAGATTGCTTTTTGTTGCATGGAGCAGTTTGGGATTGTTAAAAGCTTTGTGCAATTTCCCAAATGCAACCTAGCCCACTGTCTTCTTCCAATACCATTCTAAACCTGGATATTGTCTATACGCAGTGTTTTGTGTGTGCCCTTGGGCAAGTCACTTCATGTCTTAGGGTATCAGTTTACTAATCTATAAAGCAAAGAGGTTGGATTAGATGACCTCTTAAATTCCCTTCTGGTTCTAGAACATAATCTTATAATATGTTTAAAATTTATACACTGATGGACAAGTTCAATGTGTTGTGCATAAAACTATATATAATGCCTGTCTGGACAACAGACATTTTTCTCATCCATTTAGTTTTTCCAGTGTGGATGGTTCGGCCAGTCAGTTAGTCAACAAACATTTATTAAGTTCCTACTATGTGCTAGGTGCTATGCTAACTGCTAAGAAGACAAGGAAAGGTAAAAAGATAGTCTGTGCTCTCTAGGAACTCACAGTCCAGGGGAGACAACATGTAAACAACCATGTTCAAACAAGCCATATAGAATGATATGGCTCTCATTTTGAAGTTTCTTTAGTATCCCAGGGCTTGAAGCATAACATTATGAAATGTTATTTATTAAAGCGCCTATGATTTAAAAAAGTCAATTCTGAAAGGGACAATCTGTTTTTAGGACCTTCCAGGATTGGTAAACATATAAAGAATATGGCGTGTTATAACAGAAGGGGCAGAGGGGCAGCTAGGTGGCACAATGGATAAAGCACCGAGCCTGGAGTCAGGAAGACCTGAATTCAAATCCGGTCTCAGACCAGACACTTGATACTTACTAGCTGTGTGACCCTGGGCAAGTCACTTAACCCCAATTGCCTCACAAAAAAAGAAAAAAAGGAGAAGGAGAAGAAGAAGAAGAAGAAGAAGAAGAAGAAGAAGAAGAAGAAGAAG
>NW_020954581.1:1714059-1796335 GCF_900497805.2 Vombatus ursinus
AGAAGAAGAAGAAGAAGAAGAAGAAGAAGAAGAAGAAGAAGAAGAAGGGGCAGAGTTAGAAGGGACTTGAGAGAAGAGCTCATCCAAAATGCCTTCCCCTCCTTCTGCCACCCTGGAACATCCAACCATCTCCTCCACCTTCTTAACCTGGAACATCCCTCTGGAAGGTTTACTCCCTTCTCCCAATAGTGAATTCCTCCTGAGGCCTCCATGTTGTGGAGGGTCCTGGACCTGCCTTCATTCCCTTCCCAGCCCTGTTCCTAGCTTTCTGACTTCAAAATTTTGCCTCCATATTTGGCACCTTTCCCCCTCTCTCCCTTCACTTTCAGTTCCTTTTTACATATTATCTTCCTGCATTAAAAATGCAAATTCTTTGAGAATAAAAACTTTTTTTCTTTTTCTGCTTTTATTTTTTATTTATTTATCAGAGATTAGCGTTGTACATGGCACATAGTATTTAATAAACACTCATTTTCTCCTTCCTTCCTTCTTTCCTCTCTCTCTTCCTTTCTTTCCTTCTCTCCCTCCTTTCCTTTTTCTTTCTTTCCTTCTTTCCTTCTTTCTTTCTTTCTTTCTTTCTTTCTTTCTTTCTTTCTTTCTTTCTTTCTTTCTTTCTTTCTTTCTTTCTTTCTTTCTTCCCTCCCTCCCTCCCTCCCTCCCTCCCTCCTTCCTTCCTTCCTTCCTTCCTTCCTTCCTTCCTTCCTTCCCCCCCCCCCCCCCTCTCTCTCCCATTTCCCATAGTAAACTGAAGCCCAGGGAAGTAAAATGACCTGCCTAGGGTCACCCAATCACTCACTCACTCAGCATTGGTCTTGGTGCTTCAGATACCTACACAAAAATGAAACAGTCCTTGCCCTTAAGAGGTTTGCATTCAATTGGGGGAAACAGCACCTATACATATAAGCATATACAAGTTAAACATAAGGTTACTTTTTTTGGGGAGAGGCATTAGCATCAGGAAAGGTTTCATGTAGGTTGTGCTTGGGCTGAGCTTCTAAGGAAATTTGGGATTCTGTGAGAGAGGAGAAGTGAATTATAGGTAGGGGGGAGTGGGCAGACTGCCTTCAAATCCATCATTTTCGATTTTACCACACCAATCAAAGTTCCCACCATCAATGAAACTAACAAAGCAGATTCAAAATCCACCATGCTTTGTTGCAACTGCTTTCCCTCAAGCATTTTCTCTCCTTAGAGGACAGTAAAGCACCTTCTCCAGGTCCCCAAGGCAGGACTGACTACAAAGCTCTGTAGAAAGAAAAGTTTTCCCAAAGAGAATAAAGCTGATTTATCTAATTTCCATCTAAAGTTCCTCCCTTGACAGAGCAATTAAAATGGTTTAGGACTGTGAGCTCTTGCTAAACGCAGATTACCGGTGGTCCTGTTGGGCTCAATTCTACCTCCTCTAAGGTCACTTAGTGACGCATTTACTGATGGAGGAATATGCATTTGTTCTAACCGGCCACTTTCATACTGAAGGATATTTTGAGCACACTGTGCCTCAGAGAAAATTGACTGTGAGTCGCCGGTGAATGAAATCGAAAAGCAAATGCACTGAAATTATTAGGAAAAACGATAAACCAAATGGGAGATGGCAGATACCATTTTACTTAGATGGTCAAAACAACTGTTGCCGTAAATTACAGACCACTAAAAGGGCTGCTTGTGGCCAAATGTTTCTCTTCACTTAGGCCTGTTTATGATTATGAAGCCAAATGAGCTTTACTCAAACATTTTTACATCATCTTTCATGGGAGTATAACTACAGCAATAAGAATCGGAGAACCAAAAGGCCTGTTGGAGCGATTGGCAGCAGTGAGCGGGTAAGGTGATTTAGGACAGTGACGTGGGCATCCAGAGAAACTTTGGGGCTTCTGGGCCTGGCCTCTCTGCTCTGTTGGTGCCCTCTTCTCATGCCTGCTACTTCCTTCTCCCTTCTTTGAAATGTCAATTGCCAGAAAATCCCAGCTTCCTAGTTAATTGCTATCTATTTTATCCTCTAGTCTGACTCCTCCCTGCTTAAGAATTCCCTTTGCAACAGGTGGTCATCTAGCTTCTTGCTTGAAGACCTCCAGTGAGAAATAACCATTAGATACGGGAAACCAATAAACCCCTGCCCTTCCCTGGAAAGCTCTTAGACCTTTTCCTTATCGGGGAAGCAGATCTCTTGTGTGGCACATCTTCCCTCACATAGAAAAAGAGACTTGATATGAGTCTCCCAAGAAAAGGGGATGAGGAAGGATGGAGGAAGGAGACATTCAGATCAAAGTCACCGCAGAGATATGCAGCCCAGGTGTGTGTGCCAAACTAAGAGGTAAGTGGAGAGCCCGGTGTGGATGCCATGAGCATTGATTTAGAACTAGAAGGGACCTCAGAGGCCATTTTATAATCTAACACCCTCATTTTACAAATAAGGAAACTGAGGCCCAGGGAGCTTAACTGACTTGCCCAAGATCACACAGATAAGGGCAAAAGGGAGGATCTGAACTCAGGTCCTCTGACTCCACTGTCTGTGCTCTTTCTGTTGTATGTACCATTCAAGATTATTATTTCTCTTCTTCCTTGTTTAGCCCCCTTCCCAACCTCAACGCTAGCCCCCCACCGCTGTCTAAGTTAAGGGTGTATCCTGTCCTTCCCAGCATCATGTCTCCATGGTGACTTTGATCCGGATGTCTTCTCCCCACCCCTGCCATCCCCATAACTCCTTCCTCATTCCCTCCTCTGGGGTGTCTCAAGCTTAAGCTCTTTATATGAAATAAAATGCACCCATAATAGTAGCCCACTACTTTAGTATCATTAGCTGCTTTGCTTCTTCTATAGAAATTTCTAAAAGCCGCCACAATGGACTACCACAGGTGATAGATGTGTCAGTTTCTAATGATACCTGAATTAGCTCATGAGCCATAATACACAGAGTTTAGATAGCATTTCAACTTTAAGTCTTTTTTTTTTTAACCAACGCCACACTAATTAGCAACAAATTGCTCCTTGTACACTTCTTATCAGCTATGGCTATTATTCTCTTCATGAGGTAGAGGTATCCCAGAGGAGGACCATTTACTTTAAGGGAAGGGAATTTCCATCTTCATTTGCTGGTGTTTCTTGCTAATGGGAAATGGCATTAATGTCATCTATTGAAAAGGCTGTATTTTTGCTGACCAAAATGTGTCTTCCAGCAGGAGAGTGTCCAGACTAGGGTAACCAGGATGTTCTAGGGTTTTGACTCTGTGCCTTAGGAGGAAAGAACCAGGCATATTTAGCCTGGATGAGAGAAGACTGGTGGGGTGGGTGAAGAGGAAAAGCAAGGAAAGGACAGGATGGTTGAATTCATGTACTTGAAAGACCACCACATAGAAGAAGGATTCAACTAGCTATCTTAGACCCCACGGGTGGTAGAACTAGAAGTGATGCGTATAAGATATAAAGAGATGCAAGAACTTCCTAACATTTAGAGCTGCTCAAAAGTGGCTTAGAGGCAGTGGACAGCCCCTCATTGGAGGTTTTCCGGCAAAGATTAAATGATCACTTGGCATTTATGTTGTGGTAGGGATTCTTTATTAGGCCAGGGGGTAGGTTGGATTAAATCTGAGGTTTTTAACTCTTAGGGATGTCATGGGCCCCTTTGGTAGTCTATTAAAGTGTATGAAGCCCCTTCTTAAAATGATGTTTTTAAATGCTCAACATAAAATGCACAGGATAACAAAGAAAATCAATTATATTGAAATATGTACGAAATATGTATTTTTTGAAAACCCAAGTTTACTCCAGGTTAAGAACTCCTGGACAAGACAGTGCCTGAGATCCCACCAAAACTCTAAAATTCCATGCCACGAAAGTTGATTCTTTGTCTTTAAATGCCTATTGGGAAAAAAGAACCACGTGCTTTTGATATCCCAGAATCATAGAATTTCAGAGTTTGGAAGCGACTCCAGGGACCATGTAGCCCAACCTACACGCCACAAAAGAATCCTCACCATGACGCATTTGATAAATGGTCATCTGGCCGTTGTTGGAGGACCTCCAATGAGGAGCTATCCATTACCTCCTGAGATAGCCTGTTTTGCTTTTGCAATTTTTAACAAAGTTTTTGCTTCAATCAAGACTTAAAGTGACCCCTTTGCAATGTCTTCCATTACTGCAAATTCTGCCCAGCTAAGAGAGCTCTCAGAATCCTAACTTCTCAGAGTTGGAAGGGACTTACTGGCCTAGTCCACATCTCCGTGGGAATCCCCTCTACATCACCCTGGACAAGGGATCATTGGTATCTTTCTGAAGACCTCTGTCAAGGATCAACGGTGAGATGAGAAGTTTTAATGACAGATTTAGTAAGAAAGTGGTTGTCATGACTGATTTTTCTAAGTGCACTTCTGAAAAACATTGGAGCATCTAGGGAGGTTGTGGTGGGCAGAAATAAAAAGCCGATGACACTAAAACCACAAAGCTGGAGTTAATCACAGTAAAGCCTACCAAAAGGTCACATGAGGAATAATTTGATTGTAGGATATGTTGAAAAATTCATAGGCTTGTTGGGTTTAGAGCTGGAAGGAATAGTCCTACACCCTCATTTTACAGTTGAGGAAACCGAGGCCCAGAGAGGTTAAATAACATTAGTAAGGTCACGGGGAGAAGAACTGAGACTCGAGCCCATATTATCTGACTCCAGATTCAGTATTCTGTATTATATTTTCCATCAGGGTTTCAATTCCAAATTCCAAATGAATCTTGTTTCCAAAGGATCTTTTTGCCAAACAACTGACTGTTTGCTTGTGTGTGTGTGTGTGTGTGTGTGTGTGTGCGTGCGCGTGCGCATGCATGTGTGTAGACTGTGATTTTTAAGTGAATGTTTTTTGTCCTTTTGTGGCTGGTCTTTTGCAGAAAAGGATGTGTTAAAATTATTAGGACTGCCGTATAATTAGAAATTAGGAGAAGCACCACAGGGGGTCCCAGAATCCTGGAATCCTGGAATTGGACAGGGCTTCAATAGCTACCCAGCCCTATCCAGACTTAAACAGAAATCCCCTCTACCACATACCTGATCACAGGTGTCTATAGAGGTGTCCTGGGCATGCCTGAGCACACAATGTTGTTGTTGTTCATTCATTTCAGTTGTGTGATCCCATTTGGGGCTTTCTTGGCAAAGATCCTGGAGTGGTTCACCGTTTTCTTTTCCAGCTCATTTTACAGATGAAGAAACTGACTTGCCCAGGGTCATGCCAGGAAGATGAGTCCTCCTGACCCCTGGCACTCTATCCACTCTACCACTTAGTTGCCCTAAGCACAAACTCCTAATGTTAAAGAAAGATATATTTTCTCTGTTTTATATTCCATTTTTTCCCAATTACAGGTAAAAATATGATATTTTGCATTTTATTTTAAAAGTTTATATTTTAAGCAAAGCTTAGTTATTAATTTTTAACATCAGGTTTGTTAAGTTTTAGTTTCTTTAGCTTTTTGAGGAATAGAAATCATGTCCTTTATTATGGACACATAATGGATTAATCAGTGTTTGCCACAAAGAAAATTTTAAAAATAAAATTCCCTGGGTGTCTACCCTAATTAATGTGCTTCACATGCCTATGTACCTGATCCACATAATAAACGCTTAGTAAATACTTGTTGTGTGTCTGCCTTGCCTAATGAGTGATCATCTAACTTTTGTTTGATGCATGGCTTACAGAAACCCTACTTGTTAACTTGACGAACAATGGGGTGAAAAATGACTGGATATGAGGTCAGAAGACCTAGGTTCAAATTTCACCTCTGACAATTACTACCTATGTGATATTAGAAAAGTCCTCTAATCTCTATGAGCCTGTTTCCTCAGGTGTTAGGTTGGTGCCTTGATTAAGTCTACTTTTTCCTGTCTACAGCTTGTTTATACATAATTGTTTTCATGTTGTCTCTTATATTAGACTGTAAGCTCCTTGAGGACAGGGACTATCTTTTGCCTTTCTTTGTATCCCCAGAGCTTAGAATAGTACTTGCCACATTGCTTAATATATGTTTGTTGACTGACTGTTTAAGGAGAATGGGTTAGATGACCTCTTTGTTTTCATCTATCTATGATTCAAGATAGTAGAACTAGATGATCTCATGGGTCCCTCCCAGTTCTAAACTTATGATCCAGATCTTACTGTGTTCGTGAGTTCATAGATGTGAAGCTAGAAGGGACCTCAGACACCATCTAGTTGAAGGACAATGGAATTATAGATAGAAGGGAACTTAAAGACCACCAAATCCAATCTCTTCATTTTACAGATGGGGAAACTGATACCCACAAAGGTTAGGTCATTTTTCTAAGTTTACACAGATAGTAAGTGGCAGAGTTGTCATTTGAGCCCAGGTCATTGGGCTTCAAATTCAGATGTCATTATGGCAGTGATCTCCTATAGTATAGATGGAAGTCATCATCCTTGGGTGTTTTGGGAGGAACATTGGGCTTGGAGTCAGAAGACCTGAGTACTAGATCTCAGTTCTGCCAGTAACTTGCTTGGTGTCATTGTACAAGTCATTTGCCTTTTGGGATCTCAGTTTCCTCATATGACAATTGAATTGAATTGAATCATCCAAGATGGGAACCAGCTTGGTGTGGTGCTAAGCCTGTTGGGCTCAGAGTCAATAGACTTGTGTTCAAAGGCCATCTTAAAAATGTGCAACACAGCCACCTTAATGTTTGACTCGATGTCCTCATTAGGGGGAACATTAACTCCTGACCCTGGCAAAACACTCTATAAGCTGATTCCAACCCACTTTGCTTAAATGATTCCACTTTAGGAATAGCTCAATTGGAATATTCTTTCATCCCCAGTTTCATTCTCCTTTTTCCCATATCTATGCCTTTAATCATATTGCCCTCTATTATCTGCAATAGATCCTGCTCTCTTATATCTGTGTCAAGGTCTGACAGATGCCACCTTCCCAACCATGCACATCAACCATATTTTGCATCCTTTAGGCTTCCTTAACGAGAGCTGCTTAAATCAACTTCACTTGTAGAAGTCATACAAGTGTTTCCATTCTGCTTTTGTTAATATTGGCAAGGTTGCCTGTCCTTTCCAGTTTCTAACCTTAAACCTATGGCCACATTCATTTTCAAAAGGAAAGAGCTATAATTTTTTTTACACAACAGTGAAAGAACAATAAATAAATTCTACTTTTACCCTGAGTTTAGTGTCCTCTGAATTTATTTCTGATGAACTCAAAAGTGCTTTCAAAGCAAATAAATGTGGAGCCAAATAGTCGTTTTATGAGTATGGGTTTAACCTCTTCCTTTTTCTTTTTCATTTGTAGTTTCTTCTCCAATACCTCATCCTCGCCCTCTGGCTTTACTCATCCACTTGGTATTTGAAAGAGACTTGGAGTCTGGAATGGATGGGGGAAAGACTATGAACCTTCCAAAGTCAGTTAGCAAGCCATTTGTTAGAGGTTTACTCTGTGCCAAGCACTGTGCTAAATGTTGAAGATACAAATACAAGCACATGGTCCCTGCTCTCAAGGAATTCATATTCTCATGGAGTAGACAACAGACAGATAACTCTGTATGCAGAACACATAGACAGTGTAAATGGAAAGCAATTTCAGCGGGAAGGCAAGAGCAGCTGGAGGGACCAGGATGACCTCCTGCAGAAGATGGGATAATAACTGAGTCTTTAAAGAAGAAGCCAGGGAAGCCAGGGAGTGGAAGTGAAGAGGGGATGAGTTAATTCTGTTGTTTTTCAGTCATATCTGACTCTCTGTGACCCCATGTGGGGTTTTCTTGTCAGAGATACTGGAATGCTTCACCATTTCCTTCTCCAGCTCATTTTATAGATGAGGAAACTGAGGCAAACAGGGTTAAGTGACTTACCCAGGGTCACACAGCTAGTACAAGTTAGAGGCCAGATTTGAACTCACAAAGATGAGTCTTCCTGACTCCAGGCCTGGCACTCTATACACTGCACCTCCTAGCTGTCCTGTTAGAGTGTTAAAGTTGGCCTTTAAAAGGTATATTCAAGCCTATTATATATCTTCACCACCATCATCATCAACAATGTCATCTTCTTAATCATCATCCTCATCATTATCATTATCATCATCATCATCACCATCATTTGTAAATCCCAGACTTAACCATAAAATACTTGTTGTTTCCCCAAGTCAGCCTGCACACAGGCCTTCTCACCTCCATCTTTTAGAATTCCTAATTTCTTTCAGGCTTAGCTAAGATGCCACTCCTCCATGAAGTCTTTCCTGTTTCCTCACTTGTGTACTTTTCGTTCTTGTGGGATTTTGTATTTGTTCATGTAACACCCCTTTATCCAAGGAGTATGGCTAAGACAGATGTCTACAGGACAGGACTCATCAGCATATTCTTAATTCAAGGATTACATAGGGGCTGTGACCATGTCTGAAAAGACACCCTCTAACCATCCTTTAGGAAGAGGAGAGATACAAAGGGCATTTTTAGATACAGTCACAGCCCCAGGGTGCCTGTAGTCTTTGAATCAAAAATATGCCAAGGATTCCAATATTCCAAGATATATATATATTGTGAGTTCAAATCTGGCCTCTGAAGCGTACTAGCTATGCAACCCTGGGTAAGTCACAAAATATGCCAAGAAGTCCTATTCTGCAGACTTTATCCTGACTTCTGTGGTGTAGGGGTGCTGTATTCATTCATGGACATGTTTTATCCCCCTTCCCCAAGTAAATTATAAGCTTCTTGAGGATCTATTTTGGTCTTTATATCCATCACTAGGATCTTGCACATAGTAGGACATTAATTGAACTATGAAATTGAATCAAACCAATAAAAACAAGCATCTGAGTACACACACAATGCTCATTGGAGATCTTCATTATTTTAGTGGGGATTCTTTTTCAGGTATGGGTTGTACTGGAATTCAGGGGGTCATAACCTGAGCAGTATGACTTTGTTTTAAAAAAAATATTTTGATAACCATATTCCAACATGATTGCATTCCTTGGCAATCCTCTGTATTTTTTATATGCGTTCAAAAACATGATCCTGAGAAGGTGTGTCTCAGTTTCCCTAGAATGTCGCCAGAGGGTCCATGATACAAAACTTATTAAGAACTCCTGGACTAGATGATCTCTGAGATTCCTTCTAACTCCGAAGTTCTGTGCTTCTGATCATAGATAAAATTAAAAATCTCATTATTTGAAACTTGCCTTTAAAAAAAAGGGGAGATGTTAACTTTAATGAATCAATCACCATATCCCTCTACTTGCTCCCCTGCTACCTTTGGATCTCTTTTTCTTTTGTGGCTTTTTTTTTTCAGATTGGGTTGCCTTTGCCATCTTAATTTTCTTTTTTACAAAGTGGTATTCAGTGTGTGTACACTGTTGTTTTTTCTAAGCTAACTTCTCATTTACTTATTTGTGTGCATGTTACGCGTGCACCAGAACAACCCATACCTGTTTCTTCCACTCTTGATAGAATGCAAGCTTCTTGAGGACAGGGATTACTTCATTTCTGTCATTGTATCTGTTGTGCTTTGTACAGTCTTGGATGGAGTAGACCCTTAAAGGACTGTGAAATTAAATTCTGTTTTCTTCACCCTGTGTCTTTGTATTCATCATATTTGTCATTTCTTATGGATTCCAGAAAGCCACAGAATATTAGAGATGGAGGTACTTCAGCAGCCATCTGGTCCTCCCCGTACCCAAGATGGCGTTCCCTCTGCAATAGTAGCTGATAAGGAGTCATCTAGCTTTTGTCCAAAAACCTTTGCTGAGGGGCTCACTACCTGCTGAGGTAGACCGTACAGCTTGTGGGTAGCTTGAATTGTCAGCAAAGTTTTCCTGTCATTATGCCAAACTTTGCTTCTGCAATTTCCACCAATTAGATGTTCAAGTTCATTGTTTTGTTCATTTTTTTTGAGATGGGAAAAACACTGCACAGGCACTCGGTTCTAAGAAATGTATCTAAAAATTGGCATTAGATACACTCTGTTTCTGAAAATGTCCATTAGCTGTGCCTGGAAACCTCTGTCTCCCTAAATGCCTGATGCTTTTATAACATTGAATATTTAATCTAATACTGTGGTAATACAATAAGCCCAATGTACTCAAGCCACAGAGAGCTTTCATTCTATGTGATGGTCCCTTGTTTGGGGCTTTTAACATCTGGGTATTTTTTTTTAACAAACAAATATGGGGAATAGAAGTGAACCTCTTATACTCTTGGGCTATCACAGGATTAAGACAAAGGACAAGGGCAAGGAACTGACTCAGGGCATTCTGGGTCTGGTCTTTGCGTCAATGGACTGAGATTCATTTTTTTTTTTGGTAGGAGAACATGTCCTAGAATATATAACGGAAATTGGTGGGATAAATATACAACAGAGAACCTGTTTTCAATATAATAGGAAATACACACAGTAAGTCAATAAGTGTATGTTAAGTGCTTACTTTGTGCCAGGTACTGTGCTAAGTGGTGAGCATGGAGAAAAGCAAGAGGCAGTTGCTGCTTTCAAGGAGTTCACAGTCTAATTATACTCATAATTATGATGTAAGGGAGGGTGAGATAGGAGGCAAAGGACACTTTCACATGGGAGGAAAGGGCCTGGGAAGGGTGTCTAGAGGAGGCAGCATCTCAAATGGTCCTTGAAGGCATCAAAGGGTTATAATAGAGATCCGAGAGTGAAAGGCATCCGTTCTAGGCATGGGGGACAGTGTGATTAAAGGCACAGATGCCAAAAGAGTAGGGTGTGTAGAGAGAGAGAAGAATACTCCAGATTGACTCGAATGTAGAATACACGAAGGAAAAATCGACAGATTGGTTGGAGTCAGATTATAAAGGAGCCTAGAATGTCATCATCAGGAATGTACGCTTTTTCCATCAGGAGGTAGAGAACCATAGAATGTTTATGAATCAAGGAGTGACATGGTCATTGAGGAAGATTACATGAGGAAGATGATGCAGGCAACTGTTTGGAACATGGATTGGAGAGGCAGAAAGGCTAGTTATGACACTGCTATAATAACATAGGTTAGAAAAGCAGAAATTAGACTGGAAGGCAGTTGGAAAGTACAGTGTGAAAACTGTTGGATATGGAATTCAAAGATCTGAGTGTAAATTTTGATTTTGCTACTTAAAACTTGCATGACTTGAGGCAAGCCACTAGCTCTCTGCACTTTGGCTTTCTCATCTGTAAAATGAAAAAGTTGGATTGGACGACCCCTAAGGTTTCTTCTGGCTCTAAATCTGTCCAGTTGAATGGCCCTGTGATTTAATTGATTTGGGAGTTCTCTATTTTGATGGCAACACATTCGTGCCTGCCCACCCTGTGCTGCTTTTGTCCGTGTTGTCCCAAACGTTCACAACAAGTGGCCAACCTGTTGGTTATGTGCCTGGTAGGTGCTTGGAAAACAGAGCTGACCTGTTGCTAGGGCCATGCCCAAAGCCTTTCCAACACATTAGAACTCACTTGTACAGCACTGGTCAAGCCTTTGAGAATTCAGGGTTTACTCCATGAGATGATGAGGCATTGGTATAGGATAATGTGAAGGAAATCATTAGCAAGTGTGAAAATAGAGTTCAATAAACAGAATATTCCTTGATCCATTGAAAATACTGAGGAATAGCTAACATTAAAATGCATTTCTATAACTAAAAAGACCATGGATTTTTTTGTTACACAGTCAACTCTTGATTCTCTCAATTTATAGTGGATAATAGTGGAGGATATAGTTCAAATAAAATTAATCCATTATTGATCTCATTACCACAGGCTACAAAGATAGGAGAGGGGAAGAAGATAGAGGGAACAAGCATTTTTTAAGCACCTACTATGTTCCAGACACTCTTTACAAATATTATTTCATTTGATCCTCACACTAACCCTGGGAGGTAGGTGCTATTATGATATTACAGATGGGGAAACTGAGACAGATAGAGATTAAGTAACTTGTCCAGGGTCACATAGCTAGTAAATGTCTAAAGCTAGATTTGAACTCAGATCTTCCTGACTCTAGGGCCAGTGCTATATTCACCATGAGAGCTAGAAGATAGATCCAAGGACCTGGTGATCCATGAGAGAAAAAGGGCTCTGGAAACATCAGCACCCTCTTGAGAGTGAAAAGTGGCCTGTGAAGTAAGAAGTTGCCGTCAGATTTAGCTGGGTGCTAGAAGGAAAGACAGTGATGAACAGGAAGAGGGTTGAGGATCCTACTGCAAATCAAGGAAAGTAGACTCAACTGTTTGGGACTGGCTCCCAAACACTGATCTAGAAAATTGACAGAGAATGGCCTAGGAAGATTCTATTCCCCAAATGCCACCAACAGTCTTTCGGGAAGGATGTGCTTACAGAAGTGGAGTATGAAATCTTACAGAAGATGTCAGATTTTCCAGGTTTGACCTTCTAGGTTTTTCAATATGGTCTGAAAGGGGAAAGATCCTCATTCTACGTTGTTGTTCAGTCATTTTTCAGCCACGTCCGGTTCTTCCTGACTCCATTTGGGGTTTTCTCGGCAAAGATATTGGAGTGGTTTGCCATTTCCTTCTCCAACTCATTTTACAGATCAGAAAACTGAGGCAAACAGGGTTAAGTGACTTGCCCAGGGTCACGTAGCTAGTAAGTGTCTGAGGCTAGATTTGAACTCAGGAAGATGAGTCTTTCTGACTCCAGGCTCACCACTCTATGCACTATGGCGCCCCCTAGCCGCCGTGTTTATTCTATGACAGTAACCTTAGTAACAATGGTCCAGGAGCAACATTAATAAAATCAACAATAATCTTTAGAGTTAGTCAATGAAATGGCTAAGATCCAGAAATGGGATTGAAACACCCTCCATGAGCAACATCTGCATGAATTCAGGCAACGGTATTTTACAACGAAAAATCAAGCAAATGACTGTGATTTGTTTATGGAAATGGCAGGGTTTCTGGCAAACATTTGTTTGTGGAAATGGCAGGGTTTCTGGCAATTTGGCACCGTAGTATTGACGTTAGAAATTACAGAAGGCTCATCCTTACAAAGCCTGAACTTAGTGATCAATGCAGATTATGCGAGAAAAGGGTAGAAATCATGTAACATATCACTGAAGCCTGGACAATCTAAGTGTTCCCAAATACCTCCAAAGATGTTTCCTGGGGGCTAGAATCATATATCAGAAGCCCAATACCTTTCATAGAGTGATAATAAAATTCCGTACTGCAAAGAGAGGCTTCAACTGATCAATTGTATTAGAACTAGAGCATCATCAAAGACCCATAATTGCCCAGATAAAACATTGATGGACAGCTAGGTGGATAGAGCTCCCAGTCTGAAGTCAGGAAGACTCATCTTCCTGAGTTCAAATCTGGCCTCAGACACTTACTAGTCGTGTGACTCTGGGCAACTCACTTAACCCTGTTTGTTTCAGTTTTCTCATTTTTAAAATGAGCTACAGATAAAAAAAAAAGACAAACCACCACAGTATCTCTGCCAAGAAAAACCAAAATGGGGTCATGAAGAGCTGGGCACCACTGAAAGGACTGAACAACCACAAGAACATTGATCCTTACAATTTCAAAAACTACATTTTAAATAGCTGTTATCCTACCAAATATTCCTAATCTCTAAGTCACTGGTTTCAAACTCACATAGAAACTGGGACTGCTAAACCATACACAAGGATCCCTGGAAAATCATATGTTAACATTATCTATGTTCCATTACATTTTTTTATTTATTTTGTTAAATATTTCTGGTTTATATTTTAATCAGGTTCTGGTGCATTCAGGAAAGTGGGGCTACATGTTTGACGCCTTTGCTTTAAGATATTTGGATTAGAAAACTTTTAAAATAAGGAAACTCAATAGAAGAAATCAAAATCATGGAGGAACAGGAATAGTTAGTGCTCTGTCCATTGTACCATCTAGCTGCCCAGTGAGAAATAATAGCAGGATAGCAACTTGTCTCACTGCTGTTTCTATCTGAACTCTGTAGAAGAAGATGAAAAGAATAATAACAACAATAATATAATAATAATAATAAATAGTACACCAGGACTGCTTTGCTATCTATGTAGTATGATTTTAAGGTTTCAAGAATGTTTACCTGACCTGAAAAATACATCCCCAAGTATTAACTGACTTATTTTAAAAAATTCATAAATGAAGACTCATCCCTTGGACTGAAAATCTTGCCCAGGTGTGTTATGATATGTTATCGAGCAGAGGCAATTCATTAAGCCTAATTAGTTACTTATGCCTAAGTGGCAAGGTATTTCTCAGATATTTTTCCAGAATAAGTTTTTCTATGGGGAAAGATACCTAAACCAAAGGTACTGAGTCATAGAGAGGAGGCATGAGGGTGGAATGAGCATTTCTAAGAAGGGGAAAGGGTATGGAAATGGCAGCCTGGGGTGGGCATCAAACTTTGCCCACTTCAGAGTTTTACCTCAGGATAGCCAAGGACATGCATGTGCATTTAACTTATTCTGAGAAAAAGTGGTCATTAAATCAAATAATTAGTAAATCAGGCATGTAGACTATAAAGAAGACTGGTGATTTGGAGAGAAACCTGGATTTAGATCCAAAGGACCTATGTTCAAGGCCTTTTGTTCTGTCCCTGTAATTCATCGAATGACCTTAGGCAAGTCTCTCAGGAGTTGTTTCCTTAGATTAGGAGTGCTTAACTTTTTTTTTTCTTTTTGCATCAGAGACTCCTTTGGCTATCTGGTGAAGGATATATACTCCCCAGAATCATGTTTTCAAACATTGCAAAGGAAACCAAAGGTTAGTGAAAATAAAGATGTAATTTTTTTTCCCCATCCAAGTTTTCAGAACTCTTGAAATCTATCTACAGACACCTATATTAAGAACCTCTGCCTTAGGTGATTTCCAAGCTGTCTTTTCAACAGCAACATTCTCTGGACTGGGTAGCTTTTTAGACTGTTGTGGATTGCTCCCACATAGAATTAGAGCTGAAAAGGGCCTTGGAAATCAACTAGTCCAACATTGTATTTAACAGATGAGGAAACTGAGGCTTAGAGAAGGGAAATGACTTGTTTTCAGTCACATGGGTGGTAAAAAGGTGAAGCTAGTATTGAAATTCTAGTCCTCTGAACCTAGGTCCAAAGCTCTTTCTGTTGAATCACGTTGCTTGCTTCATGTTGCCAGAACCAAGGAGCAAGTCCGTTGTCTCTTCTTACCTTTTTAAGATCTTGGAATAAGTGAGAGAGGCAGCTAGGTGGATAGATCGCCAGGCTTGAAATCAAGAAGACTCATCAACCTGGGTTCAAATCCAGCCTCAGACACTTATTAGCTGGGTGACCCTGGGCAAGTCATGTAACTCAGTTTCCTCATCTATAAAGTGAGCTGGAGAAGGAAATAGCAAACCACTCCAGCATCTTTATCAAGAATACCCCAAACAGGGTCATAAAGAGTTGGATATGACTGAACAGTCTCTTTGTGGGACATCAATTATTTTTGGCAGCTGGGTGGTGAATTGGATAGAGCACCAGACCTGTAGTCAAGAAGACTCATCTTCCTGAGTTCAAATATGGCCTCAGACACTTACTAGCTGTGTGACCCTGGGCAAGTCATTTAACCTTGTTTGCCTCAGTTTCCTCAGCTATAAAATGAGCTGGAGAAAGAAATGGAAATCAGTCTAGTATCTTTGCCAAGAAAACCTCAAGTGGGGTCAGGAAGAGTCAGACACAGCTGAAAAAGACTCCACAACAACAACAAAAGAAGAGCAAACAGTCCTTGCCCTCAAGGAGTTTACAGTCAAATGGTCAGATTAGATTGCAATCATTGGAATGTAACACCATTCACCAGGTAAGTATTGTAAATACAGCTGAGGTGGGAGAGATGCTGAGGAGGCCCAGGGAGGGAGGGAGGGAGGGTTTGCAGGATGGCTTGGAAGGTGAAGCCTAATTGATGTCAACATGGACACAGTGCCATCTCCCAGTATCTGGGGCTCCCCAGATGCAAAAACCAAGAACACTGCCACAGATTCTGGTCGCTGCCCTTTTTGTCCCTGCCTTAGATTAGTGGCCACCCTGACTTCTTTATTCTGGTTTTCTTTTTGTGTATTTGCTTAAAGCAAAACCTCCTTCCACTGAGAGACTTCCTCCCACTGTGGTCAGCACTTTTCTGCAGGACTTCCCTAGGTGCCTCCCTCCCACCCCCACCGAGCTTTGGGGATGTGGCATGTTCTGAGACCACATTTTCTTTTTTTTCTTTTTTTTTCTTTCTGTCACATTTAATATTTTTATGAATATAGTATCAACAATGATACTGCTAGGCAGATAACTTTAGGTCATGAGACCACATTTTCAATGGCAGGCTGAAAGTGATCTTTTTACCGATTGTTTGTTTGGAGAAGGAGATAATATGGCTGATGTGTCGTTCTCCATGGCCAGGCATTTTAGGGTTAGGGTTGGGGTTGGAATAGTAACAGACAATACAAATCCTGTTGCTTTACCCATCCACAATCATCAGTAGATAATAATAATAATAATAATAATACAATAACAGCAATAGCTAACATTTATAAAGCACTTACTATGCGCCAGGCAGTGGGCTAAGCATTTCACAATTATCTTATTTTCCCTCATAACAATCCTGTGAAGTAGGTGCTCTTATTGTCTCCATTTTACAGATGAAGAAACTGACGTTTGCTATTAATGAATTCTCCCCCCAGGCCCTAATCTTCCCTTCTCCAAATTAAACAGTCCAGACTCCTTCAACTGATCCTTAGATCACGATCACAGTAATAGCTAATAATAACTAGCATTTATATAGTGCCTACTATGTGCCAGGCACTTTACAAATATTATCTCATTTGATCCTCATGACAATTCTGGGAGGTTGGTGTTATTTTTATTCCCATTTTACAGTTGAGGAAACTGAGGTACATAGAGGCTAAGTGACTTGCCCAAAAGTCACACAGCTAGTAAAGCAACTGAGGTCATAGTTGAACCCAAATCCTCTTGACTCCAGGCCCAGCACTCTACGCACTGCATCACTTAGCTTCAGGATAAGATCGTTGATCTAGAGGTAGATAGAATCTTAGAAGCATTCAGTCCAACCCCCTCATCTTGCAGATGAGGAAATTGAGGACCACAGAGGTTGTGACTGGCGCAAGGTGACACAAGTAAGAAGCCAGCAGAATCAGGATTTGAACCTGGGTCCTCTGACTGTGGAGTGAGTGTTTTTTCCTTTGTACTGCCTCCATTTCCTTGCTGTCCTGGCCATCTTCCTCTAGTGGGGCTCCAGATTGGCGATGTCCTTCCTCCAATGTCACAACCAAGACTGAAACTTAATATTAAACGCATCAGGTGTTGTCTGAGCAGGGCAGAGTACTGTGGGGTTTTGGCACTCTACTTCTGTTAATGCAGATGCAGATTGCCTTAGCTCACTTGCCTACTGAGTCCCTTTGACTTGTACTAAGCTTGTAATCCACTGAAATCCCCAGATATTTTTGACATGAATTCTAGCCACATCTTCTTCAATCCCTATGTGAGCAGTTGAGTGTTTTTCAATCTGAGTAAAAGACTTTACCTTTATCCCCATTAAATTTAAGCTTATTAACAAGGACCCATGTTCCTCAGATCTTTTTGAATTTCAATTTCAATTGCTCTCAATCCAGCTCTAGGCACTCTTTCCAGCCTCCTAACTCCAGAGTAGTCATCTCCCGCCCCCACCTCCTTCCTGCTGTATGCTGCTGTCCACCTTGCTAACTCTGCCTTCAGGCTGAACTGCTATGGACGATGATAATCTACAACCCGTTTTTCAGTGATTAATATATTCCCACCTTAAAATTCCCTCCACATCCCAGAGATATTGGTCCCATGGTTTCCATTTTTCAGACCCCGTTCTTATCCCCAAGCTCACACAACTGACCACTCCTTTATTCCCATCCCCACCAGAGTCTCACTTGAAAACTGAAAACTACCTAGCCTTTCTACTGTGCACTCTAGAGTTCCTGCTCCATAGGTAACAACCTAGCTTTTATCTTAAATCTTTTCCTTTCCCCACTTCTTTCCTCTTCTTGCACTCACTAAGAACTGACTTCCTTAAACTGCTCTTTCCAAAGTTACTGTTGATCTCTTCATTGCCAAATCTCCTGGCCTTTCCTCACTCCTCATTCTCCTTGACCTCTCTGCAGCCTTTGGTACTATTCAGATCATCCTCTTCTCCTTGATACTGTCTTCTCACCAGGTTTCCATCATATTCTCTCCGTGTTGTCCTCCTAGTTTTTTGATCACTCATTGTCGGTCTTATGTTAGATCTTCATCCAGGTCATGCCTGGACACCCAAACATAGGTGTCCCCCAAGGTTCTGCTCTGGGACCTCTTCTTACTAGTGGTATGACCTTGGGAAATTCATCTAACCTCTGTATGCCTCAGTTTCCTCAACTGTAAAACGGGGATTATGATAGCACCTGCTTCTCAGGGTTTCTATGAGGATCAAATGAGATCATTAAAAAAATAACAAAAAACAAAACAAAAAAAAAACTAGTTAGTACAGTATGGCATATAGGAACTATACAAATGTTTATTGCCTTCCCTTCCCTCTCCCAACTCTGAGTGTTTTCACTGTTGTCCCCCACACCTGCAATTATCTCCCTACTCATCCCTGCCTCTTGGTTTCCTCCAACTCTTAGCTAAAGTCCACCTTCTATAAGAAGTTTTTCCTAGTCTTCTATAATTTTAGCTCTTTTCCTCTGAGATTATCCCCAATATTTTTTGTTTGTATATTTCTGTTTGCATACTTTCTCTCCCCCACCCCTGAACTAAGAGCTCCTTTATAGAACAAAATGTGTGTGTGTATGTATGTAAAATATAAGGTAACTTTCAAAAGGAAAAACATTAGAAGTTGGTGGTAGGGAGGGGGTCAGGAAAGGTCTTGTGCAGAATGTGAAGCTTAGGCAGAATTTTAAAGAGAATTGGGAATTTTAACAAGTGGTAGTGAAGAAAGAGGCCATTCCTGGCACTCCATTTCACATCTGCTGCCCTGCCTGGTTTCAACTCCAAGAAACAAGATGCCCCTCCCAGGTTAAACTCATCACTTCTAATCTCGCCATTATGCTGCTAACTAATTCAAACCTTAATTAAAACCACCTCCCCCAGCCTCCTCTCCTCTCTGATTGGAGGGCTGGGGGATGGGGCACAAACTTCCCAATGCTTTCCTTTATAGAGGGAAGAAACTTTTTGGACTCAGCTCCACTCTGCAGCTGCTTCTCTGTCTGCTTTCAATTCCGTGGATCAAGATGTGCTGGAGCCAGGTACCCTCCAGTCTTGCCCATTTCATTTTCTGCTTCTTTTGTGTGTTGTCTCCCTGCATTAGACTGTAAACTCCTTGAGGGCATGGATTATCTTTCTTTTTATTAATTGTATCCCCAGGGTGTAGCACAGTGCCTTGTATATATTAGGTACTTAATGTTTGTTGGGTTGGATGGGGTCTAGCCTGGTCAAAGGAATGCTGAAGAGACTTATAGTGTTTGTGTACAGGGAATAAAAAGGTCACTCATGAATTCAGTAAGAAGGCTTATTCTTCTTGCAAATGTTTTTAAAAAAATATTTCCTCGCTCTATAATGTGACTCAGTGTCCCTCATACCCCACCGTGTCTTAGGACTACCCAGGACTCCTATCTGCCTCTTACTCCCAGGCGCTTGGAGATGACCATCTTCCTTCAAGGAGCTTGCTACTGGAGCCAGCAGGAAGCCATCCAGTGGAAGGTCCTTCAGAGAAGCTAGAAGGCAGGGCTGTCATCCCATGAGTGTCTGGTTTGGCTTGGTGTTTGTGTAATGTTCTTCTCCCTTACCACTCCCCTCCTGAATTTTCAGTTGAAAAAGCCTGCTGGTGAAAGCCAATGAGTCTTCAGACAAATCCATTAGAGGCACTGCGTCTCTGGTCCAAACCCCATAATTCCTGTATCTTAATTAGAATGGTCCAGAAAGCCAAATTCCGTTTTCCAAAACCAATTTTTTTAGCCAGCTGTTCACACCTCATTGCCTCTTTTCTCTTCTAAAATCTGTATGACCTTCAGTCATTAGCAGTAATGAAAATACCATCTGTGGCCTCAAGGCCTTTGGTGCCCTGTTTTGGATTTAATGCTTAGAGGTTACTTTTGATTTTTTTCCCCTGAACTTAGCACACAAATAAAATGAGCATTTCCACGTGTACATATATACGCATATATGTACATGCATACATATGTGTATATATACATATGCGGTAGAGAAAAAGAATATTGTGCATGAAACTCTGAATCTTTGCTATGTTACTTTCTTTTTAAGTATATAAGAAGCTCAAAACACAACATTCAAAGATGTTTGGGTTGCCTGTGATTCCTTCTGGCCTTCCGTTTTCTTCTATGCACTTAAAAACATGCTTCAGTCTCTTTCCTTTATTTTCATTTTCAGTTTCTCTCTTTGGAAACTCTATCATTAGTCCATCCTCCCCTCTTGCCACTCCACCCCCACCAGCAGGAAAAAAAAAATCTTTTGTAACATTTGCATGGTGAAGCAAAACAAATCTCCACATTGTCTGCGTCTGGGGGAAAAAAAAATCTTATTTTGCACCTTGAGTTCATTATCTCTCTGTCAAGAGTTGAGTAGTATGCATTATCCTTGGTTCCCTAGAAGTTTCTTCTAGCAGTTGTATTCATTCTCACATCATCACAAAAAGTGATTGGTCATCTCATTTGAGAAGTTCTCCACCCAATCTTGGCTTCACCAGGGCAAGGGCCACTAGAAATGCTTCCCTGGGGCATGCTAATTCACCTGGCCCATGCCTTCCTTATTCATGCCTATGACTAAATGGTCCGTTGTACAGTTTTGTCCAGTCTGGCCCTTGAGGTCTGACGAGGACTATGGTTGAACAGGGCCAATGTTGATTGAATAGCAGGGCAAAAGGTAATGAAAGAATTTTAGTGTATATTCATCATAATTCTTGATTTGGAGCACAAAGACTTAGATTTGAATTTTAGTTCTTCTACTCCTACATACTATTTGTATTAACTTGAACAAAACATGGGCTTCAAGACTCTGAAATTCAATGTGCTCATTTTTATTTTTTTTTTACTTTTAGGCAATTGGGGTTAAGTGACTTGCCCAGGGTCACACAGCTAGTAAGTGTCAAGTGTTTGGTCTGAGGCCGGATTTGAACTCAGGTCCTCCTGACTTCAGGACCAGTGGTCTATCCACTGCGCCACCTAGCTGCCCCGATGTACCCATTTTTAAGATGAGAGGGTTGGGTTAGATCACCTCAAAGACCTAGAGGTTCATAGTCCCCCTCTCCCCCCTTTTCCCCCTCATATTCTTCCAATCTCTATTACTTCCTCCATCTTTAAAGAGTCTTTTTTCCACCCTTTCTTGTTGGAACACCTTTTCTAGTAACACTTCGTCCTTCATGATAAGCAGAAGAGTGTTATTCTTCCAGGGCTGTCTCCTCTGACATGGAGTCCAATTCATCTCTAAATAAATAACTAGCATTTGTATAATACTTTTAAGGTTTGCAAAGTATTTTGCATATATTATCTCATTTTACTCCTCACAACATCCCTGTAATGTAGGTACTATTATCCCCATTTTACAGATGAGGAAACTGAGGCAAACACAGGTTGAGTGATTTGTTTAGGGTCACACAGCTTCTGTGTCTGAGGCATGATTTGAACTTGAGTCTTTCTGACTGCAGGTCCAGCACTCTATCCACTGCCCACCTAGAGCCTTTAGTATACCTAAAGTTGATGGTTACCCTCAGAAGAAATATAAACATTAGAACAATTTCTGAAAGCTACTGGGATTTCTCCTCTAATACGTATCTGCTGAGAACAGAATCTTTGGTGCTTTATGGCTCCCCCCTCAACTCTTTTTTTTTTTTTCTTTTTGGTGAGGTAGTCGGAGCTGAGTGACTTTCCCAGGGTTACGCAGCTAGTAAGTGTCGAAGTGTCTGAGGTCAGATTTGAACTTGGATCCTACTGGGCTCTCTCCAACTGTTCCCAGTCATGGGAAGTTGCTCCACTACTTCACTATGCCTTGGGATTTGTTACTACTGAGCAGTTACTTTTATAGGATGTTTCTCCTCTTTATCTGCTTTGGCATCAAATTAGCAATTAGTGTATCTGTCAACACCTTGACAGAAACTGCAGCTACAAAAACGGCTCCCTTGGAGATGGTCTCACTGCATCATCCTCCAAACTCCAAATCTTCCTCTAATATTCCTTTCACTTATTCTTTTCTTTCTCCACCCACTGGAGGAAGCATTGTTTATGTGGGATATCTTGTATATTCAGAGAAAAGTCGACTTCTTTCTGTCAAGAAAAATCCTTTCTCATGTTTAGAATCAAAATATTTTTTGCAAATTCATGTTTTGGACATTTGACTTTATTTCTGGGATATCTGAACTATTTTATTGATTTTTCTCTGTCCCTATTTCTGGATTTGTCTCTCTGTGTCTCTGTCTCTTTCTGTGTGTCACTGTCTCTCTTTTACTCTCCTGTCAGATGCCAGATAGTTTGGTTGTCATTTTATATATTTTTGAATCTGGTAGGTCAAGTCTTGGTTCATTAAATCTTATTTAGATTCTGATATTGAAAGCAATGAACTGTCTAAGCTTTAAATCCCCAAATCATTTATTATAAGCTGAAAAAGATACTGCTCACATCACATTGAAATGCCATTGACCTCTCATGTGACTTTGAAAAGCCACTGTGTTCTCTGTCTCTCTCTCAAGCTCCATCAGTACAATAAGGACTCTGCTGATCACTCACTTATAATGTGGGTCTCTGTTTGATTCCAGGGAAGTTAATCTGTCCAGTCGATTGGTTCTTAACTAGGATTCCTTTGCAGTTACTCTGGATTCCAACTGGTCTGTCTCTAGAGGTACAATCAATCAGCGTTGAATCAGTCAGGACTGCACAGATCAGGACCTCTGGTTGAGTGACTTTTCTCAACTATAATCAAGCTAAGTTATCAGTAGTAACATCCAACTGGCCCTTTTCAGTATTGCTTTTTACCCATCTCTTGACATAAATGGATACCATGGATATCCCATGATGGTCAGCTGAGGCCCAGACAATCAATCAATTAACAAGCTTTTATGAGCCAGAATCTGTGCTGGGCATTGTGCTAGGTAGTACTAGGAGATACTGACAAAAATGAAATACCTGCCCTAAAGGAGCTTACATTACATCAGAAGAGAGAATATGTACTACATTACTATGTGCGGTGATAATTCTATATAGAATATCTACAAACGAAATGCAAAGTAATTTTGGTTAGAGTATTAGGAGGTATCAGGAAAAGTTTCACGTAGAAGGTAATGCTGAAACTGAAATCTGAAGGAACAAAGGATATTAAGAGGTGGAGGTGAGGTGGGAGTTAATGTCAGGTATATGGGGATTGAGTAAAAGCAAAAAGATGGGAGATGGTGTGTTGTATGTGGGAAATAGTGAGAAGGCCAGTTTGATTGGATCGTAAGTGAGAAAGAGAGGTAAAGAATAATAGAAAGGTAGGTTGGGCATTAAAAGCCAAGTAAGAGTTTACTTTTTCTCCAAAGGCAATAGGGAGTTGCTGAAGTTTAGTGAGTAGAGAGGAATGACAAAATCAGACATACTTTTGGAAAAAAATCACTATGGCAGCTGTGTAGAGGATAGGTTGGAAAAATAAAGTTGGGAGCAGGCTAGTTCATTAGTTTAGGTGAGTGGTAATGAATAGCCTGTGACAAGATGGTGGCCATGTGAGTAGAGATAAGTGGGCTAATGCAGAAGATATTATGGAGATAGAAATGAAAAGATTTGGTGACAGATTGGAATGTGGCTTGAAGGAGATTGAGGAGTTAAGGATAACAATAAGGTAGCAAACTTGGGAGACTGGAAGATTAGTGGTGCTGTAACAAAGTGAGAAGTTTAGCAGACAAGAGGGCCTGGGATGAATGATAAGTTCAATTTTGGACATGTTGAATTTGAGATGTCTTTGGGACAACCAGTCTGAAATGTCCAAAAGGTGATGTGGAACTGGAGACAAGAACAGAGAAAAGAGGATAAATAGAACTGGGAGTAATAAGCATTTTTTTTGTTGTTGCTCAGTCATTTTCAGTCACATCTGACTCTGTGACCCCTTTTGGAGTTTTCTTGGCAAAGATACTGGAGTGGTTTGCCATTTCCTTCTCCATCCAGCTCATTTAATGGATGGGGAAACTGAGACACACAGGGTTAAATGACTTGCCCAGGGTCATACAGGTGGTAAGTGTTTGAGGCTGGATTTGAATTCGGGTCTTCCTGACTCCAGACTAGGTACTCTATCCACCTAGCTCTCCCAATGAGCATAGAAATGATAACTAAACCCATGGGAGCTAATGAGGTCACCAAGTAAGAGTATAGAAAGAGAAGGGGACTTAAAACAGGATCTTATGATATAGCTTCTGTTAGATAGCATGATATAAATAATAATCCAGCAAAGGAGATTAAGAAGAGTAGGCAAGTAGGAGAACCAAGAGGACCTGGTATCAACAAACACTCAGATGAGAGAGTAGCTAGCAGAGGACAGTCATACAGTGTTAGAAGGATGAGGGCTAAGGAAAGGCTACCAGATTTGGCAACTCACAAGAAACGTGCCAGGACTGTCTCTTCAATGAGTCAATAAGCACTTACTAAGTTCAAAATCCTTATTAGCTGCAAAGCCTTGAACAAGTCAGTTCATTTCTGTGGGGCTTGGCTTTCTCATCTGTAAGACGGGAAGGTTGGCTTCTATGACTCCTAAGGTATTTTATCCCAGTACCAATAGGAAGACAAGGAAGATTCTTTATTAGGGAGGAGTGGCAGTCACATCTGTTCTAGGAATATCAGTTTGGTAACTGTGTGAAGGATGGCTTGGAAAGAGAAGAGCTTGGTAGTGGAAAGACTATTCAGGAGACCATTGCACTGGTTCAGGGAAGATGTAACAGGACCTAGTTGACCTCAAAGATCCCTTATAGCCTGAGTGAGGGTAGAAGATGTAGAGAAGGACCTTGATACAAGAGATAAGGGCGAACATTTATATGACTCTTACTTTGTACCAAGTACGGCACTAATTGCTTTACAATTATCTCATTCAATCCTCACAACAACCCTAGGAAGTGGATACTATTATTTTTACAGATGAGGAAACAGACAAATGGAGGTTAAGTGGGGTTCTACAGCTAGTAAGTGTCTGAGGCAAGATCTGAACTTGGGTCTTCCTGATTCCAGGCCTGATGTTCCACCTGCTGTATCACCCACCTGTGTGTGTATATATACATAGGTGTTATATTCTCTCCATTTTACTTAACAGGGTTAAGTGACTTGCCCAGAGTCACACAGCTAGTGTCTGAGGCCAGATTTGAACTCAAGTCCTCCTGACTCCATCTGTACTCTATCCACTAGTTGTAGAGCTGTAAGGAATCTCAGATACCATCTAGTCCATCCCCCTTTATATGGATGAGAAAGCTGAGACCCAAAGAGGTTGTGACTTGCCCAAAGACATTCAGGTAATAAGCATTAGAGGTACAATTTGAATACAGGTCCTCTGCCTCCCAAGCTGTGCCCTTTCCCCTATAGATAACCAATATTGGGGAAGTAGAATGGGCAAAATGTGCTAACTGGCTAGGAAGGTTGATGAAGATGAAAGCAGTGAAGATGAATCCAAAGTTTTGAACCCGAGTTTCTCTTCATAAAAATCTCCTAAGTACTTTTTGAAGTTATTTGGTATTTCTGGTTGTTATTGTAAATGGGATTTCTCTTTTTATGAATTCTTCTCAGTGTTTACCAGCATATGCATATTCAAATTATTTTTGTGGGCATACCTTAGATTCTATTCCTTTGCTGGAATCAATTATTATCTTCATTACCTTTTTGATTTGGTACAGTTGATTTTCTCAGAAAACTAACTTGCCATCTGAAAAGAGTGTCATTTTCATCTTGCTATTTCCTGTGTATATCCCTCTAATTTATGTTTCATATTTCCTTGTGATTACTAAGTGATTGTCAGGGTCTCTTCACAGAGGTGATTGGAGATAGCTAAAAATGAAATGACCTCTGCTGAAAAGAAGCTCACATTCCATCAGAAGAGATTATATGTACTATAACATATTACTGTATATAATAGTAAGTCTATAGAGAATATATGCAAACTAAATGCAAAGTAATTTGGGGGGAGTATTAGGAGGTATCAGAAAAGGTTTCACGTAGAAGATGGTGCTGGAATGGAAATTTGAAGGGAAAAAAGATTTTAAGAGGTGGAAGTGAGGTGAGTGAATGCCAGGCACACAGGAGAGAGCAAAGGCAAAAAGAGAGAAGATAGTGACCGTCAGGGTCTCTTGACAGAGGCATTCCTATGAGAATAGTAAATGGCTGAGACCTCACTGTCAAGGCTAAAACTCTTGCTGACCTTGTGACATCACTCTCCAATTCTTAGGTATTCTCTTTGACTAAGAACTAGGCAGCTCCTAGTATGCCCAAAGAACAAAGGACTTCCCAAGGGACATATATGAAACAAGGGCATACAAATATATACACACAAGAAGGCTTGTATTGTACTGAAGCAAAGAGGTCTTTGTTCTCTTCATGTGTCTAACTCTCTGTTTCTCTGTCTCTCCTTCAAATATAATTACTGCTGCAACCTCAATAGAAAGGGTCAATATATCAAACACTAGTAGAAAGGCAGCATGGGACAGGGGAAAGAAAATTACCTCTGGAGTCAGAAATTCTAGTTTCTACCTCTGTGCTTACTGTCTGTGTGATCTTGGGCAAGTTGTTTAAACTTCCTGTGCCTCAGTTTCCTCATCTGTAAAATGAGGTGGAGTTGAACTTGCTGGCATGAAGGTCCCTTCCTACTTTTGATTTCTAATCCTATGAATTAGGGGACAGAAGGCTGAAACATTCCTCAGGGTAATTTCCTGGTTTCCTTACTTGGGTAACTGCTTGTTTTTTGCAGTTGTTTGCCAATTAAATGAGCTATGGAAATCTTTTGTCTGCAGTATCTTAAGATCTAGACAGCTAAATGATGAGGTGGTACTCCAATTCTAACAATAAGGTTTTTTCTTTTCTTTTCAGGTGTTTTCTTTGGTTAATTGTTTGAAAGCCTATTGATTGTTGAATCAATTTTTTTTCTTCCATCCTCCAAAAGATTGTCTGGGAAACTGATTCTTGCACCTAATCCCATGAAAGGAAATGCAAGACAGTGAAAAGACAACTGGCTTTGTGCTTTGGAGTCAGAAGACCTGAATGCAAATCCTGACTCTGTCAATTACTATTTATATGATCTTTAGCAAGTAATTTGATGTCTCTTGCCTCTGTTTCCTGATCTGTAAAATGAGGGGGTTGGACTAGATGGTCTCTAAGATTTTTTTCCAGCTCTAAATTCACACTCCTATGTCCTCTGCAGCCTTCTGTATGTTTTGTACCATCCATATTACTTTGTTTCCGTTGTTCCTCTTGGGTGCGGTAATCGGATACAAATCTAATCTGCACCTTTTGATATGGCTTTTGCTTTTTTTTCAGTATTTGAAGGATCATATGTATGTGGATGTGGTTTAAGAGTTTAACAGTGATCATAATCATATTTGTATAGCACTTTAAAATTTCTCAAGTGCTTTCTTCATAACAACCTCGTATGGTAGGTAGAAAGTATCCAATTATTTTTGGATGGGGAAACTGAGGCTCTGAGAGGTTTTAGTGTCCAAGCTGTGTTCAGGCCCAGACCTCCTCACTCTAAGTCTAGTATACTATCCACTAAACCATGCTTCCTCTCATGTGTGCCTTTGGAGCTTCTAACCTTAGCTTCTCCTTAAAAGGACTGGAGAGCCCCAATTTGTACAGACTATTGTCTGTACTTCATAGCTCCCCAGAGCCATTCTCAATTATTTCTTTACATTTTGCATCCAGGTCTTATTTATTTTTCTTCTGTCTCATCTGGGATCTCTATTTTGAGCTTTGATCTTGCAGGTTTATTTTCCAAATCAATTCTTTTTCTCTTGCTCCACAATCATTTGTTGGTTTAGTCCCATTAAATTGTGATTGATTGTCCTCCCAATTTGTTTCCACCATCCCTTGTTCTTTGATTCGACTTTCACCACCTCTAATGGTGTTTGTAATTATTCTGTGTTATTTGCTGGCCTCAAGTTCTTTCATCTCCTCTTGTGTATTTTTAGAGAAGTTCACGTCTCCCCTCATTTATTTCAGGATATCTAGTATCTATTATAATTTGTCCCTCAGTGTTCTTTTCAAATCGTCTCTCATTCCTGAGTCAACATACACTTTTTTCCTAGTCACTCCCTTTAATTATCTCATCTTAATTTCACAACTTCAAGGACTCATGGTTTGTCAACATCCTTTTGGGCAAGGGTACTCCCTTTGTAGATGTAGACTGAACCCCTTAGAAGATGATTTTCAAGAGCTGGTGTGGTCTGCTTCTGGGAGCCAAGATGGGAGAGCTAAGAAGTAAGTCCCTCATTGACCTCCGAAAGCTCAGAAAATATATCGACCCAGGGAAAAACCCTGAGCCAGCAAAAAGACAGGGCACAGCAGTCTTATACCCCAGGACGCTTGGGGGATTAATGTGAAAGGCCCCTCTCCCTCTGGGGGAGGGGGAACAGTACAGAAGTGGAGCCCCCCACCTTAGCATGCCAGGGGGAATCCTGAGACCCAGGTTGTGGAGCAGGCAAGTGCCAACACCAGGATCTTCCCCCTCCCCCTCCAGAGCCTCAATACAGGAAGGGGAACTGGTAGACACCAGCTCAGAAAACCACCATGGGCAATGGTGTTCTCCAGCGATGAAATCACCTAGTTCCTCAACACAACTCTGGGAAGCACAACTCCAGAAGGCAAAGCTCCAGGCTGACAGAAATCCACCAGCATTGAAACATTCCTGTGCAAGGCTCAGGCCAGCAGGAGCCAAACATTCAAGGGCAAGGCCCTGGTGAGCAGGAAAAGAAGCTTGGGTAAGTGCCCCCCTTGGCTCCAGCAGGAAAACTCAACTTTTTTTTTTTTAAGTCAGGAAATAGGCAAATGCCATGAACAAAAAGCAGAAACAGAAAATGACCATAGATTCTTATTTTGGGGAAAGGGAAGATCAAGGCACAAATGCAGAAAAGGACAACATTGCTTATATACCCACATCTGAAACTTCAAAGGAGAATATGAACTAGTCTCAAGCCCAAAAAGCCTTATTGGAAAAGCTCAAAAAGTATTTTTTTTTTAACTTTTTAGTGAGGCCATTGGGGTTAAGTGACTTGCCCAGAGTCACACAGCTAGTAAGTGTCATGTGTCTGAGGCCAGATTTGAACTCAGATCCTCCTGACTCCAAGGTCAGAGCTCTATCTACTGTGCCACCTAGCTGCCCCCCAAATTTTAAAAGTCAAATAAGAGTTAGAAGAAAAATTGGGATAAGAAATGAGAGGTATGCCAAGAGAGAGTCTTTAGCTTGGAAAAGAAAGGACAAAAATTAGCTGTAGAAAACAAGTCCTTAAAAAGTAGAATTGGCCAAATGGAAAAGGAGGTACAAAAGCTCACTGAAGAGAAGAACTCCTTAAAAAGTAAAATGAGCCAAATGGAAAATTTAATAGAAGAAAACAACTCCTTAAAAATTAGAATGGGGCAGGTGGAAGCTAATGACTCTGAGAGAGCAAGAATGGGTCAAATAGAAACAAAAGAATGAAAAAAATACAAGAAAACGTAAAATACCTCATTGGTAAAACAACTGACCTGGAAAATAGATCCAGGAGAGACAATTTAAAAATTATGGTCTAACTGAAAACCATTATGGAAAAAAAGAGTCTGGACAGCATCCTTCAGGAAACCAAAGAAAACTGCCCTGAGGTCCTAGAACCAGAAGGTAAATTAGTCATAGGAAGAATCCACAGATCACCTCCTGAAAGAGATCCCAAATTGAACACGCCAAGGAATATTGTAACCAAATTCCAAAATTACCAGATCAAAAAGAAAATACTGCAAGCAGCCAGAAAGAAACAATTTAACTATTATGGAACCACAGTCAAGATTACGCAGGAACTTGCAGCTTTTACATTAGAAGATCAGAAGGCATAGAATACAATATTCCATAAAGCATAGGAGTTTGGATTACAACCAAGGATCAACTACCCAGTGAAACTGTATAACCTTTTGAGGAGGAGATGGACATTCAGTGAGATAGTGTACTTCCAAACCTTCCTGATGAAAGGACCAGAGTTCAACAGAAAATTTGACCTTCAAATACAAGTCTCAAGAGAGGTATAAAAAGGTAAACAGGAAAGAAAACAACATTATTAATAAGGGCAAACTGTTTACATCCCTGCAAGAGAAGATGACACTTGTAACTCTTTTTTAAAATGATTATTAATTTGTTTTTATCTTTCAACAATTGCTTCCACACATTTTGAGTTTTAAATTTTTCTCTCCCTTCCTTCCTGCCCTCCCTCCCCTAGATGGCATGCAATCAATGTTGGTTCTACATATATATTCCTATCAAATATATTTTCACATTAGGCATGTTGTAAGGAAGAATTAGAATCAACAGGAGGAACCACAAGAAAGAGGAAACAAAACAAAACAGAAGAAAAAAGCAAATAATATGCTTCAATCTACATTCAAACTCTATAGTTCTTTCTCTGTATGTGGATAGCATTTTCCATCATGAGACTTTTGGAGATCCTTGCATTGCTGAGAAGGGCTAATCAAAGTTAGTCATTGCACAACATGTCAGTTATTGTGTACAATATTCTCCCAGTTCTGCTCATGTTACTCATCATCAGTCCACACAATTTTTTCCAGGTTTTTCTGAAGTCTACCCGCTCATCATTTCTTATAGCACAATAGTATCCCATTACATGGATATACCACAACTTGTTCAGCCATTCCCCAATTGATGGGCATCCCCTCAATTTCCAAGTCTTGGCCACCACAGAAAGAGCTGCTATCAATAATTTTGTACATGTGGGTCCTTTTCCCATTTTTATGATCTTTTTGGTATATAGCCCTAGAAGTGCTATTGCTGGGTCAAAGGTTATGCATATCTTTATAGTCCTTTGGGCATAGTTCCAAATTGCTCTCCAGAATGGTTGGATCATTTCACAACTCCACCAACAATGCATTAATGTTCCAATTTTTCCATATCTTCTCCAACATTTATCATTTTCCTGTTCTGTCATGTTGGCCAATATGATAGGTATGATATATCTCAGTTTTGATTTGCATTTCTCTAATCAAAAGTGATTGAGAGCATTTTTTCCATATGACTATAGATGGCTTTGATTTCTTCATCTGAAAACTGCCTGTTCATATCCTTTGACCATTTATCAATTGGAGAGTGACTTGTTCAAATTCCATCTCAGACCAGACAGACATTTACTAGCTGTGTGACCCTGGGCAAGTCACTTAACCCCAATTGCCTCACCAAAACAAAACAAACAAACAAACAAAGAATTGTAATGTCATTGTGACTTTTTAAAGGGAGTATAAACAGAGGGTGTAGGTTTAAGCTGACTTTGATGGGATGGTAAAAAAACTCTAATTAAATGGTGAAAAGGCATCCTATCAGGAGAAGTAGAAAGGAGGAGGCAGACAAGGATAAACTATATCATATGAAAAGGCACAAAAACCAAATATAGTAGAGGGAAAGAAGGGAGGGAGATCAGCCTTGTTTGAACCTTACTCATCAGATTTGGTTCAAAGAGGGAGTAACATAATTGGGTGCAGAAATCTAATTTACCCTATAGGAAATAGAAAGGGTAGAGAGAAAAGGGAAGTGGCTAATTAAAAAGTGGGCAGACTGAGGTAGGCAGTAGTCAAAGCAAAACCCTACTGAGGAGGGAAAGAGAGGAAGAAAAAAGTTAAAATGGGGGGAGGGGGGAATAGGATGGAGAGGAAGACGTAGATAATAATCATAACTGTGAATGTGAATGGAAACAGCAGAGTGGATAAAGAATCATAATCCTACAATTTCTTGTTTAAAAGAAAACATTTGTAGCAGAGTAATATATATGGAGTAAAAGTAAAAGGCTGGAGCAGAATATATTATGCTTCAACTAAAGTAAAAAAAAAAAAAGCAGGGGTAGCAATCCTGATCTCGGACAAAGCAAAAGCAAAAATAGATCTAATTAAAAGAGATATGAAGGAAACTACAGCCTGGTAAAAGGCACCATAGATAATGATGTAATATCATTACTAAACATATATGCACCAAGTGGTATAGCAGCCAAATTCTTAAAGGAGAAAGAAGTTAAGGGAGATACAGGAAGAAATAGACAGCAAAACTATACTAGTGGGGGACCTCAACCTCCCCCTCTCAGAACTAGATAAATTAAACCACAAAATAAACAAGAAAGAAGTTAAGGAGATCAATAGAATCTTAGAAAAGTTAAATAGGGTTGACCTCTGGAGAAAACTGAATGGGTACAGTAAGGAATATAGCTTTTTCTCAGCAGTATGGCACCTACATAAAAATTGACCATGTAGTAGGGCATAAAAACCTCATAATCCAACGCAGAAAGGTAGAAATATTAAAAACATCCTTTTTAGATCTTGATGCAATAAAAATTACATGAAATAAAGGGCCATGGAAAGATAGACTAAAAATTAATTGGAAATCAAATAATCTAATCCTAAAGAATGAGTGGGTCAAACAACAAATTATAAAACCAATCAATAACTTCAAGAGAATGACAATAATAAGACAACATACCAAAACTTATGGGATGCAGTGAAAGAGGTCCTTAAGGGAAGTTTTATACCTCTAAATGCTTATATGAATAAAATAGAGAAAGAAGAGATCAATGAATTGGGCATGCAACTAAAAAAGCTAGAAAAAGAACAAATTGATAATGTCCAATTAAATACCAGATTAGAAATTCTGGAAACCAAAGGAGAGATTAACAAAGTTGAAATTAAAACTATTGAACTAATAAATAAAACTAAGAGTTTTATTTAAAAAAAAACAATAAAATAGACAAACTTTTGGTCAACTTGATTTTTTTTTGGGCAATTTGGAGTAAAGTGACTTGCCCATGGTCACACTGCTAGTAAGTGTCAAATGTTTGGTCTGAGGCCAGATTGGGGTCTTCCTGACTTCAGAGTCAGTGCTGTATCCACTTAGCCACCTAGCTGCTCCAGTCAACTTGATTTTTTTAAAAAAAGAAAGAAATCCAAATTACCAACATCAAAAATAAAAGGGGTGAATTCACCACCAATGAAGAGGAAATCAAAACAATAATTAGGAGCTATTTTATCCAACTATATGCCAATAAGTTTGACAATCTTAGTAAAATGGATGAATATTTATAAAAAAAAATATACTTTGCTCAGATTAATGGAAGAGGAAATAAAAAAAGTACTTAAACAAGAGAAAACATATCATTTTGTAGTCAACTTGATGAGAAACTCCTCAGAGGACAGCTAAATTGGTTCTCCAAAAAAAGCAATCAATAAATGGGCAAGCATTGATTAAGTACGGGCTTGACATTGAGGATACAAAAAAACAGAGTCCTTGCCCTCAAGAAGCTTATATTCTAATGGAGTAACAATTTATAGAGTTAGAGACAAAGCACATATAAGCAAAGATATATAGTAACCATAGAGAGGAAGGCATTAGCAACTGGGGGTGGGGAGGCAAGGCTATATTTATACATAAATGGTATTTGAGCTGTCTTTTAAAATTTTTTTTTCAAATGAGTGTCTACCCTCTCTCACTTTCTCCTACCCTATTAAGAAAGAAATAAAAACAAAATTCCCTTTTGCAAACATGTATAGTCAAGGAAAACAAATTCTTGCATTGATGATTTCCCTCTCCCTGTACCCTCAAATCTCAATCTGCACTGTGAGTCTATCCCTTCTCTACTAGGGAGGCTTTTCAATCAACTTGTGGTTGGTCACATGTTGATTAGAGTTCCCAAGACTTTGTTTGCTGAGCTGTTTAGAATTGAACTAGAAACTCCAAGAGGTAGGGGTGAAGAGGATTACAGGATTTAGCAGCTTCTATATTAAAGGATCAGAGGGCTTGAAATATGATGTTTTGGGAGGGGATTTCAGGAGTGTAAAGGCACAGAGAGATTGTCAATGTAATGCTGCATGTGAGGAACAACTGATGGACAGTCTGGCTGGGCCATAGGGTGTGTGGAGGGGAGTAATGTGCAATAAAGCTGGAAAGGGAAGGTGGGACCATGTTATGAAGAGTTTTAAATTTTAAATAGATGAGTTTATGTTTTACTCTAGAGGTAATAATTGACTCTCTCTTTCTGTGTGTGTGTGTGCGCACACGCGTGGTGGGGTGTGGCATGGTCAGACCTGTGCTTTAGGAAAATCGGCTATATTATAAAGGGTGGATTGGAGTAGGGAGAGACATAAGGCAGCATGACAAATTAGGAGGCTATTGCAATTGTCCTAGTGAGAGGGTATGATGGCCTGAACTAGGGTGGTAGCTATGTGAGTGGGGTAAAAAGGGTAGAAAGTGAGAGATACTAAAGAATTAAAAACAACAGGATTTGGCAACTACTTGCATTTGTAGGATGAGTGAGAGCAAGGAAATGAGGATGACTTCAAGGTTGCAAACCTGGGTGATTACGAAGAAGATGGCAATGCTCTCAGAAGAAATAGAGAAGTTTGGAATGGGGATAGGTTTTTTAGAGAATGAATAATGAATTTAGTTTTGGACATGTTGAGATATTTATGAGACATCCAATATGAAATGTCCACTAGGCAGTTAGTGACATGGGAGGGGAGCTTTGAAGAGAGATTAGGACTTGATGCATAGCTTTGGGAGCCTTCTGTATCCAGATACATTATTAAGCCCATGAAAGCTGATGAGGTCACCCAGTAAGAGTATATAGAGAGAAGAATGCCCAGGATAAAACCCTGGAGAGGTACATCCATAGTTAAGAAGCATAACATGGGTGATATGAGCAAAGGAGGCTAAGAATACTGGATGGAAAATCAATAGGGAGCAGTGTCATGAAGCCCCATAAAGGAGAGAGTATCCTGAAGGGAGAATATGGTTAACAGCATCAAAGGATGCTGCAGAGAAGTCAAGAGGAGACAGTCCATCACCAATGTCATGTTTTGAAACCTTTCAGATCTTCAAGAAATCAACAACCATTTGTTAAGGACTTCCTATGTGCCAGGCACTGTGCTAAATGCTAGGAATGCTAATATAAGCAGAAAAAAAAGATAGTACCTATCTCGAAGAACTTGCATTCTAACAGGGCAAGACAATTCATAAAGGGAAGCTTGTATTCCACTGTTTTAAACTTCCAGAAAGCAGGGTCATTGCCAATCGGAGATGACTCATTTGAATGGTAGTTGATTTCTCCCTTGTCAGTTCAATATTTTTCAGGCTTGTTTTCTTTTTCTTTTTCTGTTTATTTGTTTTCGGTAAGGCAATTGGGGTTAAGTGACTTGCCCAGAGTCACACAACTAGTGAGTGTTATGTGTCTGAGGCCAGGTTTGAACTCAGGTCCTCCTGACTCCAGGGCCAGTGCACCACCTAGCTGCCTCTGTTTTCTTTTTCTTTTTCTTTCTAGAGGTTGTATATCTGTGGTTGAGGGAGTAGGGATTATCAGAAATAACTTCTCACTCAACCATTTCCCCAGAATTTTTCTCCTAAGATCTTTAATTCATACCAGCTGATATTTACATAATGCTTTAAGGTTTGCAAGGTAATTTACATATAGTAATTTGATCATCATAACAAATCTGTGACTTTGTAATGATTTGTTGTTCAATCATGTAGACTCTTTGTGACCCCATTTGGGGTTTTCTTGGGGAAAAATACCAGAGGGATTTGGTATTTCTTCCTCCAGTTCATTTCACAGATGAGGAAACTGAGGCAAAGAGGGTTAAGTGCCTTGCCGTGAGGCTGAGTGGTATCTTGCTGGTGGTGTCTGAAGCCAGATGGGGAAGGTAAGTCTTTCTGATTCCAGGCTTGGTATTCAGTAGAGTGCCACTGCACCACTTAGCTGACCACTTTGTAATAATACTTTACAGGTATTATTTTGACCATTTTGAAGATGAAGAAACTGAAGCTTAGCTAGTGTCAGAAGGGAGACTTTAATTTTGAGTCCAACTTCTTTTTATCACACTATACTTTCTCCCAGAAGCTGCCAAATACCTTAAATACATTAAGTACTCTGTTAAAAATGAGCTAAAATATTCCATGCACTGCTCTTCTACCTCCTAAGAACTTAGTGTCCCCCTACCCCTTGCATTGTACCAAGCTCTGCCTAGCTCCTCTCTCCTTAGTCTCTTCAGTATTTGCCTAACACTTTGGTAACTGTTTGACTCACCATTTATCTGAAGTAATTTTCCATTCTACTCTACTTCCTGTCCAAATGGAACATTTTCCTTTGCTTTATTAGCTAAAAGATTGCATTCAGCTGCTTGTTTGTTCATAGGTTTAAAGGTTGAAGAGAACTTGTGTTATCCAATCAAAAAGACTTATTGAGATGAAGAAACTGAGGCTCAGAAAAATTAAGCAATTTGTCCAAGATCACATTGGTAATCCAAGCCTTGACCTTGGCTTCTCTGATTGTGAATTCAACATTCTTTCAACAGGACTGTGCTGTCTCCAGCTTTTGGTAGTCTATGGAGGTGGTTGCCAACTCAAGTACCATTTTCTACATGATGTGTTTCCCCCAGCTATTGGTGCCTCCATTTCCTCCCATTACCTTGTATTTCATCTTATATAGTTTTTATATTCTTATAAGTGTATATCCTGCCCCCCCCCCCCCAAAAAGTAAGGTCCTCGAAAGCAGGGAATTTTTCAATTTTGTCTTTGTATCTCTAGCCCCTAGCACCATGCCTGGTACATCGGGAATTGAATAAATGTTTGCTAATGGATGATTGGATTAATCTTCAATTTGCTTCATGTACCTCACTAATCTTACTGACTAGTTTTCTTATTTTCTTTTTAAAAATTTTCATAGAGGGTAGAAACCTCTCAAGAATGACAAAGACTCTGACACATGTGCGACCACAGGCAGGTTATTTAAACTATTTTGAGCCTCAATTTCCTCAGTTTCAATAAACTGGGGATAATACTAATATTTGTGCACTTGGCAGGTTTTAAAGTGTTATATAATGTCAACTATTATTACTCTGAAGGAAAAACAATATTAAAAACCTCTCTAGTGGCATGTTTTTGGAATGTATTGTCTTTTTCATCATTGTTGCTACTTATCTTCTCTGGACCAATCCAGTATGGATGGTAGGAATGTATGATCTAGAAAGAAATGTCATGTAAGAATCCTGTGTTCTATCTATCAATGAAATGGTAATTTTAGCCTCTTTACCTACTCCCTACTCCCATCATTAGGGGGGAAAAAAAACAAAAACAGGGAAGTTGGGAGGAGGGGCAGGATCATAGGGGAAAATAGTAAGTTCAGTTTAGGACATGCCCAATTTGAGGTGCCAACTTGACATCCAGATGGAAATGTTCATTAGATGGTTGGAGATGTCAGTCTGGGAATCATCTGCATAGAAATAATTAAACCAAATGGAACAGCTGAAATAATCAAGGGAGAGAGTAAGTGGGGTAAATCAGCAAAGGGGTATGGGAGCAGTCCTGGAGTGAAGGGTTCATTCTTGTCTTGAAGCCAGATTTTGAATCTGGAAGATAATGTCCCTCCCTGACTCCAACACCCTGCTCATTTCCCATCTCTGGGCTACTCTCGCAACTTACAGATTTTGAGGTTAGGTCTCCAGAGGGCAGCTGACATTATTACATTCAAAGGGTATATTGAGGGTCCGAAACATCTGAAACACACCTCACGAGCCCCCAGTGTTGAACCAATGGACACAATTAGCTAAATCAAAAGCATTTCCTAAGATGGAATAGTAAGATTATTGTTCTTGTAAAACATTACCCCAATAAGCCTGGGGGTGCACTTTCCTACAAATGTGCACAGCATCCATGAGAAGAATGGGCAAAATCATAAGAGTGCCATGGTAGCACAGGGAGTGCCAGGGAAGCACAAATATAGGCAACACACATGGACAAGTCAACTTATAACAGTTTCTGTTGGTTCCCAGTACCCTTTGTCTCCTTAAGGATTCTTCCTGTAACTTCCTCCTAAGCATCGGGTCTCTGCTGCCCAGGTTACTTGTCTGGGCTTCCAGGGTCTACTCCTTTCTATAGCCAAATTCTTGATTTCCAAGGCTGGTTCTCCCTTGAATCCCTGGCTGTCTCCCCTCCTTGCTATCAAGTATTATTCTCCTTGAAGTTGCTTTCTCTCAAGCCACTGTCTGTCTGTGTCCATGTCTGACTACAGAGTATCTGGCTCTGGTCAGTTGAGATATGCATTGAACTCTCTAGAAATGACCAACTCTTGAACTTCTGGATAGGTTTTCTTCCACTGGGTATGTAGTTCTGTTGTTACATGCTATGACCGTTGAGGAAGGAAAATTGAAAATCCTCTCCTTCCCAATACTGTCCTTTGATAGAGGTAGATGGAATCTCTTCCACACAGCTGCTCCTGGCCTGTAACTGTCAATCTGGAACCTCAACAACAAGGCCTGGCTGGCTGAGATATTTAAAGGCCCCCAGGTGTGTGTCCAATTTTCAGCTTGTAGGTCCCAAACTCCTCTTCCAATTCAATTAGAGAAATGTTTTCACTATCATCTTTACAGTTAATTTAACACTTCATTAATTTCCTTACCTTGGACATCTTCCTTTTGCATTCTGTGACATCATCTAGTGGTGATGGGGAGATGTGTCTGAAATTGATTGGTCAAAGACTAACTATTCCCCAATAGAGAATCGTGGTAAAGGTAAGCCACAGAATTCTAGATGGAGGGAAATCTCAAAGCAATTTAGAAAGCTGGGCATAACTTAGTCTGGGCTCAATAGAGTTCTTTTTAGTTATGCTTTTAATTCTCTTGTATATATCTATGTCTATACTTGTTTCTATGTCTATTCTTGTATCTATGTCTATATCTGTTGACATCAGCATCTGTATATACCTGTATTTATCCTGAGGTCTATCTTTATCCTGGCCCCCTCCTCTAACTCCCTCCCCCTCACCTCTAATGTCTACTCCCCCCTCTAGCTCTCCTCAATCCCCCCCATCCCCTCTTCCTCCTTCTTCTGTCTCTTTCTCAATGGGAACTTCTGGTATGGAGACTTTTCCCATCGATAGGCAGCTTCTCTGTAGCTTACAATCTTAGAGAGTTACCTGGGACACTGAAAGATTAAATGAAGTAACTAACTATTAAGTAAGTTATTATAATAACTGTGACCACACAGGTTGGTCCTCTAACCACTACTCCGTGTTTAATATAATTTTGGGTTTTGTAAATAACTGGATTATAGATGTAGAGCTGAATTCAATTCCTCCCTCCGACACAAGTTAGCTGTATAATCTCAGGCAAGCCATCAAACTTCCCTGAGCCTCAGTTTCCTCATCTCTAACGTGAGGATAATCATCCTTGCAGTATCTACCTCCCAGAGCTGTTGTGAGCATTTGATCAGACAACGAATGTAAAATACTGCATGAATGTCAGTTGCTGCTGCTGTTCTGCAATTAAAAAATTATAATCTGAAGCAAAAACTTGCATTTTTGTTATTGATTTTCCCTCCTGGATTTGATGTATTCCTACCCTATTAATATTTAATGTTGGTACAATCCAAGGCATAGCACAACATCGTAGAATGCTAATGTACTGAGAAAACAACCAGTGCTGTTAACCTTTAGTCCATCAAGAGATGATTGGTTCAATCCAATTCAATTGGTTCGTTTAGAAGAAAAGGCAAAAGCTCAGAGGCTGACAGTTTGCTCTTCATTTTGGAAAAGAACAACAGGAAATTAGCATTTCCTTATTCAAATCAGAGATCTTATCATCTTAGAGCTGAAGCCAGCTGTAATTCCCGAATCTTTTAATTTTGCAGGTGGGTTTATAAGCCTAATACAACAGTTGATTTGTAAACAAGAATATCAGTCTTGGAAAATAGCCCTCAGAGGGAGAAGTTTCTAATTCTGTTTCATTTTCATTACTAGGACACTCTTAGCTGTTGATTAGCTCCTGTCAGGGGTCTGCTATGTGGTGGTAGGTGCAAGTAAATCCAGGGAGAAAAATGCAACTGAACAGGAAGATTTTGTAAGGAAAAAGAAGGAACCTGGATTCAGAGGAGACCTGCAAGAAGTTAGTAAAGAGAAATAAACATTAAGAAAATGATTACTTTCAGTAATATAATCTACTAGAATTGTTTTTCCTAATAGAATACATAATGATAATAATAATAATTAGCATTTACATAGGCCTTTAAGATTTGTAAACTATGCAAATATCATCTCATTTATCCTCATGACAACCCTGTGAGGTAGACGTTATTATTGTCCTGATTTTATAGATGAGGAAATTGTGGTGACTTTGTCCAGGCTCACACAGCTAGACAAGGTCTGAGGTAGGATTTGGTCTTAGATCTATCCTGACTCCAAGTCCAATTCAAACCCATTGTACCACTTCATTATAGCAGCCTCATTAAGGAAAGTTCTTGTAGACTTTAGAATCCAGGTCTTACCCTGCAGCATTTTTAATGTCATTTCAGAGTTGGTTGGGGTCTCAAATACCATCTACTCCAACCTGTACCTAGTAAATCTTTTTTGTATCCTCATTGCTTAACATCGTGCTTTGAGGTGTAGGAAATGTTCTGTTGATATTTGTCGGCTGCCCCACAAATTCCTCTACGGCATCCTCAGTCACCACCCTTGTCATCCAGTCTGGCAGAAGACTTCTGGGGAAGAGAGATCCCACTATTTCCCAAGGCAACTCATTTCACTTTTTGACAGCTCTAAATGTTAGCTTGTTTTTCCTTAGATCAAATAGAAATGTATCTTTGCAACTTTCACCCATCACTTCTAATTCTCCCTTTTGGGGCTATGCACATAGTAGGGTCTTAAGAAATGCTTGTTGACTAAGTAGACTTAATCTGATTCCTCTTCTATGAGATGGCCCTCAACTTAATCCCTCAATCCCCCTAATCTTCTTTTCCAGGCTTGTTTTCATTTTTACCTGTCCTAATATGGTATAGTTTCCAGCCCCCTTCCTTATCCTTGTCACTCTCCTCCAGATTGTCAACAACCTTCCTACAATGTAGTGCCTGATGTAGAACTTACTCTTCTAGGCGTGGTCTGATGTGGCAGAGACCTGCAGCTCTAACCTTCTCGCTCCAAGCTCTCCCACCGCTCTTCCTTTTCAGTTGTGAAGTATTTAGGGGGTCGTATAGATATAATTTGAGTTAATTTACCCTTCTCCTGGAGGAGAACAAAGCAGCCAGACTCATGGTGCCTTTCCATAAAGGTAGGAGTCTTCCTTGGAGGGAAGTGGCAAAGATTCCTGAGATATCTATCCATACCTTCCCTTGAACTGCCTCTTTATATGTTTTGACTTCCTATGAGGATATACACTTCATACACAGACAACACACCCCTTACATATATAAAAATGTATGTAAGGAACATAAATGCACAGGGTCCTTTTCAGGATGATCCTTGATTGGGAGTCACCTCCTTCATCAACTTGGCCAGTGTCCACCACGGCAGATAATAATCCATCAGCATCTCTTTGTCCAGTTCCGTTCTTATCCATGCCTTCTAGAAATCTTCCATATAAGTTCTACCTGATAAGCTTGTTCTTTTCCCATGTCGTGGGTCCAATACTGCACTCGGGTCATCCATTTGATATCACTCTGTTTACATAGTTAACTCACCTCTTCCAACCAAATATTCTTTGTTGATACCTTTGAAGGCTACTTCTGTGTGAATCATCCTGAATCTTTTCCTTCAGCTTACTTAAACCCACTATTGACTTTAGAGTCAATTTTGATTCTTTGGAGAATATAGTCTTCCATGCTTTAGAGACGTATAGAATCACTCAGCATGGATGTTAAAGGAAACTTTGAATAAGCAGAGGAGAAAAAAATGCTGTGAAAACACAAATACAAACTATGATGTCTGTTATTTCTATTTTTTTTTTGTGGGTACTAAATTTATATAATATGCCCTATTGACCATAGAGGTTGAAAACCAATCAAAGGAGAATTTGGCAGACAAAGGAGTGGTAGAGTACTTTGGGGAAGGACAGACCAGACTAGTGAGGGTAAGGCATGAATCAGATGATACAGTGAGGTGCATGAGGTGTGTTAAATTAAGTCAACAAGCATCTATTATGTCCGAGGCTCTGTGCTAAGCACTGGAAATACAAAAAAGGGCAAATAACAACAAAAACAAAGAAACCAATCTCTGTGCTCAAGGAGCTCACAATCTGCTTGGTTGGTTGGTTGCCTATAGGGATAACAACAAATAACCTGTAAACACTCAAATGCGCAAAACATGACCATTGGCTGCAAGAAAAAACATCATCATTGATTGGATCAGGAAGAGTTCTCAGACTCATTTCTTTTAAATACTTACCTAGTCTGGAGAGAGGTCCAGACAACTTGAAGGGTTAAGAGGTAAGGAGATAATTGATCTCCATCAAGCCACCTACTGGTTAGATAAGAGACCGGAGCCCTGTTTGGAGGTAATCTTAAATGAAAATGGGTAACATAGGCAGGAGAATCTAGTCTGTGCTGGGAGTGATCTTGGGGAGCCCTCTGAAAGGGGACAGCTGTAGCACACAAGACCAGAACTAATTTTGGGTCACTGAGTTCTTACTGTTTTAATTTGGGTGTACTTATAAGTGGGGAACATCAGGATGCACAAAAGGAGGTATTTCCCAGGTTTCTGGGTAGGTCCTTGAGATGAGAGAAGACTCCAAGATAAGACCCCAAGAAGGTAAGCAGGCCTACAAGGGTAAACAGGCCCCTCAATGGCACAAGAACTTGATGATGGGGAGGGGTCAGGCCAGGGTCTAGTGCAGGCTGGGAAAGACCTCCCTCCTCTTCCCAGGATTAGTTTGCAAAGAGAGAGGGTAAAGGAGATTTTAGCCTTCAGAAGGCTAATCCTTGTTTTCCCTGATGCTAGAGGCCTTTTCTTTTCCCCTAAATATTGCCCTCCATGGTTTCTCAAAATTTTTTGAAGCCTTGAACCTGGGGTTAAGGTAGAACCAAGTTGAAAGTATTGTGGGTCATTCTGTGTTTGGGGGGCGGGGTGTTGAATTGGAGTAGGAGGGCTTCACTTAAAAGAATACCTGGTGGCTAAAACTCTTTGATCCAGCAACACCATTAGTAGACCTGCATCTCAAAGAGATTAAAAAAACTGGAAAAGAACCTATTTGTACAAAAATATTTATAACAGCTTTTTTGTGGTGGCTAAAAATTGGAAATGTAAGGGTTGCCTATCCATGGGGAATGGCTGAACGAGTTGTGGTATATGATTGTAATGGAATATGATTGTGCTATAAGAAATGATGAGCAGGATGCTTTCAGACAAACCTAGAAAAAAATTACATGAACTGATGCAGAATGAAGTGAGCAGAACGAGGAGAACATTGTACATAGTAATAGGAATATTATACCATGAACAATTGTAAATGACTTAGCTATTCTCAGCAACACAAAGATCCAAGACAATCCCACATCCCAAAGGACTCATGATGAAAAATGCTATCTGCCTCCAGAGAAAAAACTAATGGCATCTGAATACAGACTGAAGCTAACTTTGTTGCTTTCTTTCTTTCTCTCTCTCCTTCCGTTTCTCTCCTTCTCTCTCTCCTTCTCTCCTTTTCTTCTTTCCTTCCCTCTCTCCTTCCCTCCCCTCATTCCTTCCTTTCACAAAATGACTAATAAGGAAATGTTTTACATGAATGCACATGTATAACCTATATCAGATTGTTTACCATCTCATGGAAGAGGCAGGGGAGGAAGGGAGGGATAGAATTTGGAACTCAAAGCTTAAAAAAAAGAGCAAATGTTAAAAATTGTTTTTACATGCAATTGGGAAATAAGATATACAGGCAATAGGGTATAGAAATCTATCCTGCCCTACAGGAAAATAGAAGGGGAAGGGGATAAGAGAAGGAAGGGGTGATAGAAGGAAGGGCAGATTAGGGGAAGGGGTATTCAGAATGTATGCCCTCTTGGGGTGGGGGACGGGACGAGATGGGGAGAAAATTTGGAACTCAAAATCTTATGGAAGTGAATGTTGAAAACTAAAAATAAATAAATTAATTAAAATTAAAAAAATTGATTACAAAGCCAAAAAGGAATCCCTGGCTCCTGCCCTGCCCTAGGAGGAGAATGTTTCCCCAGGCCTATATGGTCTCTGCTAACTCTTAGCAGCATATGCCCCATTGCCATAAAGTGTTAGTAGGGGACAGGGAGGGATGATCAGCACTTGATTTTTTTCTAGAGGACAATAGTTTCCTGAGAATAGTTTCTCTCTATTTCTCCCATTCCCCCATTCTTGAGTCTTTCTTTTTTAACTTTCAGCCTTTGCCTGTAGTAAGGTGCTTATATTTCCCCAGCACTGGAGCTGAGGACGTGGTGATGTACCTTGAAGGACAGAGGGTGTCCCTACCCTGCTTACCTGCTTGTCCTCACTCATGAGACCTGGGAGAGCTATTCTGGGAAGGTCAGAGCTCCAGTTCCCCTGAGAAAGGCCAAGCAGTCCTGGCCCTCAGAGATCTTCTATTCTATCACTTGTCCTCTGACAGCACCATCCTTTATGAATGTGGTCTGGATGAGGCATCAGACTAGAACTTTAGTGTGCAAGGTGACCAAAGAACAGGAATACAAGAAGAAATAACTTTCTTTGTATCTGGAATGCTATTGTTTGATGAGAAGCAGATTTAATAGGGGGAGGACAGAGTCTTGTGGTAAATTGTAAAGAAACTCCTGGACAATTTTAAGGGCTTTAGAGGTTGATAGCAGCATTCTTTATTATGATGGTTTCATTTAAAAACTTGTTTCCTTCATGCAGGTATATTCCTATTTCGGTCATCATTAGGATGATTTCTTTGGTGCTCATAAATGTGATGGAGGAGGAGAGGATAGATTTTCCCTAAAAAATGACTTAGCAAGATTTAGAAGAAAGAAGGGGAAAAGAGTTTAAAAAGACGTAGAAGTATCTGAGAGTAAGATACATTCTAAGATTGAATTGATTGAAATTTGAGTAGCAAAAGGTAGAGTAAAAGTGGGAGACTTCTCACAGTAGTAGACAGTGCTAGAGTTGGGAGTCACAAAGACCTAGGTCTGTATCCTGCCTCTGACACTCCATCATTTAATTAATCAACAGGCATGTATGAAGTGCTTACTATGTTCCAGGCACTGTGCTAGGGGCACAGTTAGGTGGCGCCGTGGTGTATAGAGACCTGGGCTTGGAATCAGGAAGACTGATGTTCATGAGTTCAAATCCAGCCTTACTTATTAGCTGTATGACCTTGGGCAAATCACTTCACCCTGTTTGCCTCAGTTTCCTCATCTGTAAAATGAGCTGGAAAAACAAATGGCAAACCACTCCAGCATCTTTGCCAAGAAAACTCCTACATGGGTCATGGAGAGTTGGATGCAACTGAAATGATTCGGTAACAACACTTACTAGTTAATGTGACCATGGCCAAGTTACTTATTTTCTCCAAGTCATTTCCTTCATCTGTAAAATGGGGATAATAATACTTATAGTACTTATTCTACATAGTTGTTGAGAGGGTCAAACGAGCAATATATGTGAAGTGCCAAAGTCTACAAACTTTAAAGCATTCTGTTTATATCAGTTATTGTCTTTCTGAGAGAAGAAAGGAAATGGAGGAGAAGAGACAATCAGCTTGGTTACTTTCCAAAGTATGTGTGCGGGGGAAGGGGAGGGACTAAGGAGGGCATTGTTAAAATAATAACTTCCACTTATGCAACATTATGGTTTATATAAATAGTTTTACATACATTAGTTTTGGGGTGAGTGAGGAAAGGCAGAGTACGCAACTGAACTTTATGTATACAGGATGTTCACTTTGGATCTGTCTGGGATCACAACTCAATTCACATTCCCTTTCGGATAATACGGAGGAGTCTTTTTGTCACAGTACCATAGCTTTAACATTTTTGTTTTATATTGTTGTATATTTGCTAGTTGTTTCATGGGTATTTGTCTCTTCATGTGTTTTATCTGTTTCATTTGTGTTAGTCTCTTCTAACCTTCTTTGGTACAGAGACCATATTCTGTACTTCTGTATTCCCCCATTTCATCACCTTGGGAACAACATTTAATCTCTCTGGTTCTCAGTTTCCTCATCTGCAAAATGATGTGAGTTGACTTGATAAAACTTTAAAATCTACTTGAGTGCTCAGTCCTGTGATTCAATGATCAAGCAGTGATCAACACAGAATTTCTGCTTGACAAAGAATTATTTTAAATTGTAACCCTTTAGGGGAAGTTTCTGTCACATATTTTAGGGCCCGATTATTGCTCTGTCACCTTATTTCTTGACTCCTTCCATATTAGGTCTCCTATGTCCTTTACAGTATTAGGAATTCATTCAATATGTGTGTTATGTCTGACTTCTTTTGAGCTGGGCATAACACATTCTTTGTTTTATACATATACATTTGATATATGTAGACTTCTTTGTTCTTTCACATACATACATTTGATATATGTAGACTTTTACTTATGTCATACATTTCTCTATGTAGAGAAGTTCATTGATTCAAGGGATGTTTATTAAGTACCACTTGCATGCAGAATTCTATGCTAGATGCTGGGGGGACATATAAATTTAGATTGGATACAGTCTCTGCCCTTATGAAGTTTATAGTCTAGTAGAGGCAAAAGATAGAAACACAGACCCAGTATCGAAAGATAAGAGAATTGCAAAATGAAGTACAAGGTGAGAAAAGATACATATCAGTTACTATCTCTCTAAGGAGAGAAGGGAGGTAGTGGTGGGGAGGAATTAGGAAAGGCTCCTTGGAGAAGATGGCACTGAACTTGGACTTTGAAGGATGAATAGTAATTCACTAGGTGAAGGTAGGGTGGGAGACATTTCAAGTCAAGAGAACAGGGAAACATCTGCATCAAGTTACTGAAAGGTTGTGCTGAGGGGGAAGAGTGATGCAATTTGGCTTGAGTGCAGAATGCAAGAAGAGTAATATGAGATAAGGCAGGAGAGCCTTATCAATGAATGTCAGACAAAGACCCTCCCCATTCTTGATGAATTTTTGAAGAATTGAATTTTTTGATCCTGTGGCAATCTGAGCAGGTCAGAAGGATGATATTACAGCTTAGACTTAAGCTTCCCATTTGTTTTATTTTCAGAATGAATGAGAGGGATCATAAACTGCATATTCCTTAATCCTGTAAAGGTTTGGAAGATCTAATTGACATTATTCAATTTATAGGTGACCTTTCTCATCCTGCACCTCCTCAGAATTGTCTTGCCCTCTCCTCTGATATAATGTAACCTTGAGGTACTGAGGGGAATTTCTTCCTTTTTTTTCTCTTTTACATCTTTGTCATCCTGTTTTTGATTTGCAGAGCTCAGAGAGAATAACAGAGCCTGCCTTGCAATCATTTTCATTAGTTATTCTTCTGCCTGGATGGTGGGTCACTGGAGGCTTTCCCTTCCAGCTGTTAAAAAAAAATCTCAAAACTATTTACTTTTTTTTTTCTAACTTAAATGGCTTCTCAGAAAGCAGAGGAGGAAGGGGGTGGGTAGGATGTAAGTTTGGGTCGTATTCTACGATAAACTTAAACTAGGCTACTCTGCATGCCATGCTTCCCCCTCCCCCCCACTTTTAGGTCATCTCTGTTGCTTCTATTAAATCCTCAGGTTTTAGGTTGGTCTTGAGACTGGGGAAGGGAACGTTTGAAAACCTAGAGGAAGACCTCCAGGGCCTGGGTAGATGTTCTAAGGAAAACTGATGGAAGGACACCAGACAAGAGTTATAAAGAAGTCTAAGGCACAGATGAGTTACCATCTGAGGCTTTGGAGCCCGTAACCACGTTATTGGAAAACACAGATTCACTTAAATTTTGGTGCGTGAGTTGGGGTTTGTTAGGATCCGGTTTCTGAGTTTGGGAGGGCTGTCTAACCTTCCTCCCCAGTGTGACTGCAAGTCGGGCTGTTGTTTGCTCAGGGTCTTGTCAAATTAGTCCTGGGCTTTCTCCTGCAGGCACAGAATGGGATGCCCTGGACCGAAGAGTGTTGAGGGGGACTGTTATAGTGCTGGGAGGCAGGGGATATCGGGAAGAAGCTAGGTGTACCTGCAGGCCCTAGGGGAAGTGTGGGGAAAGCAACGGTGGCTGCACCTGGAGCACACCGCTGGCTGCCCCCGAGTGCTCGCTCGCGCTGCCCAGCCTCCTTCTAGGAGGTGAGGGGGTAGGGAGGGAGTTCTTTTCTGTCCCGTGGGAACCTCCTAGACGCGCCCGGGCGCCAGGCCAGCCTAGGAGCCGGGGTGGGGCGGGACGGGGAGGGGCAGGGAGCCGGGGGCCCAGCCCCTTCTACTCCAGCAGCTCCCCGCCCTCGGCTGGGCCAAACTTCTTCTCCCGTCCCACTCTCCTCCGCGGTAGACTTTCTCCTCCTTCTCGTCCTCTCCCTGTCCTCTTCTTCTCTCCTCCACCTGGAGGGAGGGCTGGGGGCACACTCACACTCACACTCACTCACTCACTCACACACGGGCATGCAGCAGTCCTCGGGCCAGGCTGCGGGCACCCGGTTCCCGGGGTCCGGGACAGGGAGCGGAGCGCCCCAAGACGGGCGGGGGCGAGCGTGAGCGGTGAGTTGGGTGCGGGGTCCAGGAGGGCAGGCAGCCTGTGGTTGAGGTGGACTTGTAAGGTCACACCGCCCCTTGGTGGACGGGCAAGTGCCCGCAGAGAGCGCCTGCCTGGGAAGGGCTGGGGATTGCCGGGGAAGCCCCGCGTCCCCTGCTGAGAAGTTGGGAAACTCTGCTAAGGGCGAAGAGGTCCCGTGGCGTGGCACGATGCAGCATGTGTATGTTTCCTCTGGTCAACCTTGGCGGCCCCAGGGCTCCCACTCCCTGGCTCCTGGAGCTCCCAGTTGGTGGCCAAAGGCGAGGGAGCTGCCCCAGCCCACGAGTAGGGAAGATATACCAATGGAATGCTAGGTTTTAGAGCTGGAGTAACTCTTAGAGGGCATCGAGTCCAATCTCCCGATTTTTCCAGAGAAGGAAACTGATGCCCACGGTGTCCCAGGGCAATTGCCAGTCTGCATGTGCACCCGACTGGTGGTTAGGTCTGTAGGTCCCGCAGCCCTGTGACTCGCCCTGGGTTCCTCTCTGATTCTGTAGGTAATTCGGCACAATTGGTTCTGGGCAGCACGATTTTCAGGAGCCCAGAAAAAAGAGGGAGAGAAGCAAAACAAAAAGTGCAGATTGTGTTATTCAGGGCAGTAAAGTGGATAATGTACCTTGTCCTCTGACTCACGTTTCCAGGAGCAAAAAGCTATTGGGACCTAAAGTTCTATACAGAGGGGCTATAGCCTCAGCTTATCCCAGGAAAAGACCCCCTTTCCTACTTTTTCTCAGGGTACTTTTCCCCCAAGTTAGTGTCCTCACTCTTATTCTTTTTATCTGGACCTGTGATTTCATCAGCGTGGGGGAGATTCATGGTATGGAAACTCCCTCCCCTGGCAGAACTTGGCTACTCTGTAACTTCGTCTCAGAGAGTTGCCGGGGGCACGGAGAGGTTAAGGACTTGGCTATGTTCACGCTGCTTGTATGTATCTGTCTGAGGCGGCCTTGAGCCCCAGTCTATCTGACTCCAAGGTCAGCCTTCTACCCACTGCACCACTCAATGCCCCAGGGAGAAATTATGGGGAAAGAGCCACAATTCTTCTCTACCTCGATTCATGTCAAAGGAGCAGGTGTTATGTCATGCCATTCAGTATTCAGCCATTAGAGTCTGGATGGTGGTTAGTGCATGGCAACTATGTTCCGGGTGGTAAAATGTTAAAATATTTGCCCAGGGTTGATCAACCAACATCTATCAGAAGCTGGACTTGAACACGACGTGGTTCTGGCTCCATGTGCAGCCTTCTATGCACTGACAGTTTCTCAGTGAAATCTACTTCCGTAACATTGCCTTTGAAAATGTCAGAAAACGCTGCTTTTTATTCTAGTAATATTACTTTATGGCTGTCTCATGTCCAGGACAAGTAGAACCGAACAAAGTTAGACTGTCTTTCAGCCTGTAATTTGAGAAGTGATTGGGAACATCGGAAATGATTTAGTTATATAAGGACAGTCATTAAAAAGCAAATACATAGTGATTTGTTAGTAAATTTTTAACAAATTTTCACAAAATGTCCCCCCCCATAACTTGTTGCTTGTTTCAGTATCTCTTCTGTTTCACCTATTGGCAAAGATAATATATATATTTAAAACTAAAAGAGCCCATCTTAATCTAGTGATGTTTACTGGCAAAGTAAGGGGCAAGATGACAGTTGTTAAATGTTTTAATTGTCTGTTTTTATTAAGCAAAAGATGAAAGTAACATGGGCCCCAAACATCTTCAAACAGATTCCCTCCTTGCAAAAGTCCTACTGTTCTGGATACATTGTTATTTTTGCCAAGAGTAGAGCTGACCCACCCAAGACTCTCTCCAAACCAATCCCACTGGGGTAGAGGGTGCAAATGTGTGGGACAGATATGCTGATAAAGGATTCAAGTTTGTGGGATTAGAAATTCTGTCTGTTGGGGGGGGGGTAGTATTTATGGGGCTACTGTGCAGGTCCTTTCCTTGTATGAAGCTCACAGGTCCCTAGAGATACATGGAAGAGCCTTACCTTCATCAGCCCAATACTTAACTGGGCCAGTCTTAAAAGATCAGCCATCAGGGCTTACTGGTAATGGCTGTGTGCAAAAGCTAAGTTGACAGGAGTGTTTGTTGTACCTTGGATCTGTTTATGAAGACATGCTATTACAGAGAATCATCCAGCTGTAAAAATAGTATTTATATTGCCACCTAATGTATCACTGGAAACATAGACTATTTTGCCTTTCCCCCCTCTTTTGTGTCTTTTGCGTTTCTAACTTTGTGAAACCACAAGCTAATTAGGATGGGCTAATCATCTGTTCCAAATAAGACAAATTAAATAAATTCAAGTATAAAGACCGTTTTGTTTTGAATGCACCTTGCCTATTTTAGGTGGTTGGCTGTCCCAGCAGATAGTTGCTAGTAACAATTTACATACATTTTCTATGAACATAGAATAAAGATTGAACAAAACAGGTGTGATTATGCTTTGTGTGTGTTCCATATAATGTATGGAGGAGAACAACGTGCTGGGTTTTTTTCTCTCTGGGTTCTTTAGCATTTATCTTGAGAGTGGACAATTTAAGAGTAGGGGACTAGTGTAATTGTCCATTACTCAGTCTGCTGTTGTTGGGGTATTGGTTTGAAACGAGTTCTGGGGTAGGAGGAATTAGCTGTTGTAGCCTGTATTTAATATGGTGATTAGGTTTAAATATATTTGTACCATCTGCAGGTTTCATGTGCCGGCACAGAAATGGGGACTTATGTGACTTGTTTGTTTTTTTTCTTTTTTTGGTCCTGTTTTATGTAGTTCAAAGAAAAATTATGTGTCATGGGGTTCTTTTGTGATTTTAAGTATAACAAAAATATTTTGTTTTCCTAGAGCTTCTTCAAACAGATTTAGATTTTAAGAAAACCAGACTTCAGTATGAGCCCCTAATGAAATCATCTGCTTTTAAAAATCATCTGTTTTTTCGGTGTTGTGTTTCAGAAGTTGCTTGGTACTATAATCTGAATGGGGAGTATTGTTGACCACAGATTCGATTGTTTAAAGGAGAGAAATAAGACATTTTTTTTTGTCTCTAGCAAGCCACCATTCTGTAATGTCAAGACTGACAAGAAAATAACAGCAATAATAATTAAAACACAACAGCTGACATCTATATATCAGTTTAAGAGTTTTCAAAGACCTTTCCATATTTTATCTCATTTGGACCAACCCTGTGTGGTAGGGGCTGTTTTTATCCCAATTTTAGAGCTGTCAGTCAAAAAGCCTTTGTCAAGCCCTACCATGTGTCAGGATACAGAGACAAAAATGAAATGATTATCAGCCTTCAAGGATTTAATATTTTATTGGGGAAGACAGTATGTACATGTATAAGTATGTTTAAAATATGTAACGTAACATGAAGTAATTTTTTTTTTGAGGGGGAAAGGTTGGGGGAATTGGGAAAGAAGGTGGAGACATTTAGACGATAAGTTTCTAGAAGGTGAGGACTATAGTCTGGCGGGCAACATGACAATATATTCCTATCCTAAAGATTTGCAAAGTGCTTCAACCTTGTGGTATAGATGTCACTACCCCAGTTTTTGCAGAAGAGACCAAAGTTCTGAGGAATTAGAAGAGACTTGCCCATAGTTCCAAGGGTAGTAAATATCTGAGGCAAGCTTTGAACCCAGCACTCCTCACTCCACGTCCTGTAAGGTATGCTGACTTTTAAGTCTAGTATACGACATGGCCTCATTGATGGAAACAAACTTACAAAAAAGTAAACTGCACAAATATTTAGTGTATGAGTTCTTAACCAAGGTTCAGGTGAAGTTGTCTTTTTTCTTTTTAATGTTTTGATTGCTTTATTTGTAGTCTCATATATTTTATTTTATGCATTTAAAACCATTATTCTGAAGAGTACATAAGCTTCACCATAATGCAAAGATACCAGGACACCAAAAAAAAAAGGTTAGAAACTTTTTTTTAATGGATCCAAGTACTTCAATTGTCTATAAATATGGAGAAGCGAATGGGAGGGAACAGGCATTTATTATGCACCTGCTGTGTGGCCACTGTGTTAAGCTCTTTACAAATATTCTCTCATTTGAGAGGGTGCAAAAACATATTTACACAGGTAAGAATCTGGAGTTAGTGAGAATTGTCATCTTTTAAAAAATCCCCAACCATGCAGGATCTTGGGGGGGCAGATTGTTTTTCTTGCCAGTCACCCCTTTCGTGGCTGTTGCTTGGTTTACTTTCCGCTTGCTCATTCCTCCAGCCTCAAGTGTGTCTATTTTGCTTTCCTAGTTTTATGCTTCCCTGCTTTCTTTACATAGAAGAATGGGTATTTCTCTGGAGACTATGAAGATAAGACGTTTGAGATGAGGTTAGCAGACATCAGGCCAATAGCTGATGGGAAAGGGTCCAGGAGAGGGTGGCTGATGCGGAAGTGTCCACACCAGGTGTAGATAACTTTTTCAAGAGGTTTGGCAATGAAGTTTTTTTTTTTTTAATGTGCTCCTACTCTTTTTCTACAACTTTGAGGCATTTCTGTGTATGTGATTCCCCCCCCCCCCCCAGCCCATATTCAGTTATTTCCAGCAATATTATAGAAGAAATAGATTGGCTCAGCATTTGTCAAGCACTTTACTATGTTCTAGGCACTATGCTAAACTCTGGGGAAACTGAAAATAGGTAAAAACAAAACAAAACAAAACACAAATCCTGCCCTTTAGGAGCTTACATTCTAACAGGGCAAACAATATGCAGACAGCAGTGCACTTACAGGATATATACAGGGTAGATTGGGTAAGAGGTTCGTTGTTGTGAGTCACGTTGCAGACACCCCTGGGCCTCTCCCTCCTTTCTGTACCGGACTCCTGGCTTAGGTGGAGAGAAGTCACTACGTGGAGAACATGAGAGGTGATAAATGCACAGCTGAGATTGCTTTATGCCTGTGCTCTCAAGCACAAGATCATAAATACCTGTACCGCCTGGAGCTCGGTGCCCAGTGGGTGAAGAAAGAAAACCACTCTCCTCTGTGTTCCCTGAGAGGAATGACTAATGATGAATGGATTCCTCCCAGAGAATGAATATGGAAAGAAAGCTTTCTTGCATGGGTTCATAATTATAATGGCTGATATTCACCCAGTGCATTAAAGTATAGCTATTATCTCATTCGATTCTTCTAGAAGTCATGGGACAGATACTAGGCAGTATAGCCTAGTCTCAGCGGTCACAAATTTCTGCACCCTTGCTGCTGCCAGACAATTTATCAACTCTACTTTTATTGACTCTAACTCATTCCCCACAATGCTGTATGGGTTTTTCCTTTCTTAAAAAAGTCCCTAATTATACGTACCCCTTCTTTTTCCTTCTCCCTCCCCTTATATACCAGGCTTACAGCAGGTGAATATAGCTTTCTACCTCTTTGTGCAGCAGAAAGAGTTCAGTAGATCTGGGAGATAGAGGACCTGGATTCAGATTGCAACTCATTTCTTAGAGGCAGCAAGACGAATGAGGCAGCTAGGTGGAGTTAAGGGTATTGGACTTGGAGTCAAGAAGATCTGAGTTTGAATCTTTCCTCAGATACTTACTAGCTGTGTAGGCAGGTCGCTTAACCTCTGTCTGCCTCAGTTTTCTCAGCTGTAAAAGGGGAATGCTAATAGTAACTACCGCCCAAGATTGTTGTGATTCTCAAATGAGATGACATATATAAAATCATTGCAAAACTTAGAATGATATATAAATGTTAGCCATTATTATATATCTTAGGTATTAAAGGAACTGATTTTGGAGTCAGAGTATTGGGGTTCAAATCCTGCTTTCGTCACTGCTTGTGTGATCTTTGCCAAGTCACAACCTCTGTGGATCTTTGTTTCCTTATCTATAGAAGATATAGTGGAGGAGGTAGGTAGAAGCCTGGACCTGAGTCAGGAAGACCTGGCTTTGAATACTGCTTCAGCCATTTAAGTAGATGTGTAATCCTAGGCTAAGTCATTTAACGTCTCTGCTTCTCAGTTTTTATTCATAAAATGAGGGGGTTGGTCTCGATGACCTCCGGGATCTCTTCTAGCTCTAAATCTATGATCCTATGGCTAGATGGCTTCCAAAGGCTCTTCTAGCCTTCCCTCCTCATAGATAACTCTTCCGTTGGGGCCACCATTTTAGATAAGTCCCCATGCTTCACCTTCAGAATTCTCTTCCTTCTCAACTGCTGCACTGCAAGAACCTCTTTCCATGTGTTGTTTTCTCCAGAATGTAAACCCATGAGGGTGGGGACGGTCTTGCTTGCTTGTGTTTGTATCCTTAGTACAATAGCTGGCATATAGTAAGCATTTGATAAATCATCTGTCAATCTATCTATCATCCCATCTTCTATCATCCCATTTGTCATCCCAATTATCTATCATTCTATCTATGACTATATCTAGCATTCTATTATCCTATCTATCATTCCATTTATGTATCATCCCCTCTATCATCTGTCATTCGATCACTCATCCTATCTATCTATCATCCCATCTATCTATTGTCTACGTAGCATTCTCTCATTCTGTCTATAATTCTTTTTTCTATCATTCTCTCTATTTATCCATCCATCTTTGTATCCATCTCCTATTTGTGATCTCAGTTTTCCTCATGTGTAAAATGAAGGAATTGGACCGAATCAGCTCCGACGATATTTTCTAGCTCTAAACAGGTGGATATTGGGGAAGAGATCACAGAGCACAGCTGATAGAGAGCTGATATTGGAGGCAGGAAGACCTGATCTGAGAATAAGCACTGCATACTACCTCTGTAACCATTGGCAACCCTCTGAAGCTCTAGATGCCCCCAGGCAGTGACTGTGAATTGAAGTTGAATTGTTGATTTATATCAAAGGATGCTTCACACTGGGGGGGAGGAAGTGGGGAATGGATACTGGGGATGTTTCAAATGAACTTTCTCAATTCTTTTCCCTAATCCTCCAAATTCTTCTAGATCATAATCTTTGCTTTTCCCTCTTGACACAGTAGACAAGTCTATGCATTGTTGACTGAGGTTAATCATACTTTTGTCATTGACCTCAGTCATTCTCTTTTCCCAAGACTTTGCTTTACTATAGTCATTCTCAACCATCTTTCTTTTTCCATGTCTGTCCCTCCAATGACTCCTTCCTGTTGGTCAGGTATTTCCAATCCTCAAAACCACAACCAACCTCTACCCCATCTCATTTTTTCAACCCTCCTTTTCCAAGTTACCATCCCATTTTTCTCTTCTCCTTTGTTGCCAGAAGTTCTTTAAAAAACTTTCTTTATCTGATATTTCTACTTAAGGCAGCATGGTGCTAGTAGATAGAATGCCAGGCTTGAAGTCAGGAGGATCTGGGTTTAAATCCTGACTCAGATACTTATTTGCTGTGTGACATTGGGCAAGTCTCTTAAGTTCTCAGTGCTTTCTCAGAAAAAAAAATGAAGGGATTTGACTACATACTGTCCAGTGACATTGGCCTCCTTGTTCTCAAACACAATGCTTTCCGCTACTCTAGGTATTTTCACTGTCTGTCCCCTATGTCTGGATCTCTGTCCCTCTTCATTCGCTACCTCCTGGTTTCCAGAAGCCATTCCCAATCCTCCTTTATCTTAGTGCCTTCCCTCTGAGGTGATCTCCAATTCATTTTATTTCTGTATGTACCTCATTTGTATACAGTTGTTTAGATGTTGTGTCCCTGACCAGAATAAGAACTCCTTGAGAGTAGGGCCTATTTTTTGCCTTTTAAAAAATATTCCCAACTCTGGGATATTATATGCTTGGCACATAGTAGGCTCTAAATAAATACTTGTTGACTTGGCCTGTAAGTTTTTTTCTACTTCTAAACCTGTGATTCTTGCTACCACACTCTTTCCTGGACCTCTATTCCTTTACCACCTTATTGAGACCTCTTTGAAAGGTAACCAATGACCTCTTAGCTGTTGAGTCCGATCGCACCTCCTTAAATCTTCCTCCTCCATGGCCTCTCTGCCACATTTGACACTGATGACTGGTTCCTTTTACTGTGTACTCTCTTTTCCTTTGGCTCCGGATTTACCAAGCTTTCTTGATTGGTTCTCTTCCTATCGCTCCTTGTCTGTCTCTCTCTCTGTGTCTGTGTCTCTTTCTGTCTCTCTCTGTGTCTCTCTGTCTTTTTTTCCCCCTGGTCCTCTCCCCTAGGCTTTATTGTGGATATTCTTCAAGATTCTGGCCTTGGGCCCCTCCCTTGGCGTATCTACTATCTCATCCACTATCTCAGGTCCAACCACTACCTGAATGCACAGAACTTCAAAATCTGTGTCTTTTCCTGATTTCTCATCAGTTTCAGCCCCATACCTGTGTCTGCCTTCTGGATATCTCCACCTGGACATTCTATAGTCGCTTCAAATTTCTTCTCCCTCCATCTCTTTCTTCTTAACTTTGCCAATATGATTGTTTTCTCAGAGTTGGTTTAAATGTGTGTTTCTGTATTAAAATTTTGGAACGTATTTTCATGCTTAGATTTCTCCATCAGAAAACTGCCTATTTATATCCTTTAACCATTTATCAATTGGAGAATGTTCTTATCCTTTAAATTTGAATCCTTGTTCATTTTTCATTCTCAAAGAGGACCAATGACACCAGGAGGGTGATGTTCGTGACTTGCACGTGAATTGATTTGAGTGAGGCAGAGCTGTGCAAAGTCATCCACCTCACTCTCTCCTCCAGAGTCATCAGAGTCCAGCGGTAAGACTTCGGTCAGGAACACTGGCGATGGTCCCCTAAATTTGACCCACAGACTCAAACTCGGCATGTCCACAGTGGAGCTTATCTTTCCCCTTAAACTTGATCCTTCTGACCTCACAAGTTCTCTCAGTAGCATAACCCATTCGCTGATTTTTCCCTGCATGAAACAGTGGATCCTTTCCTCTCTCTCCCTTTTTTTTTTACTTTTTTTTTGTTTTTATTTTTAACATGTGTTTTTAAAACTTTGGGTTACAAATTTTCTCGCTTCTTCCCTCCCCACCCACCCTCATTGAAAAGGCAAGGATCTCGATACAGGATATAGATGTGTAGTCATGCAAAACACTTCCATGCAAAACACTTCCATAGTAGTCCTATCCTACCCCCCCCATTATTCTATTCTCTCTTTTGACCCTGTCACTTCTCAGAAGTGTTTGCTTTTGATTATCCCTTCCCTCAATCTGCCCTACCCTCTATTAATCCCCCTGGTCTCTTGTCCCCTTCCCTCCTTATTTTCCTGTGGAGTGAGATAGATTTCTATACCTCATTGTGTATGTTATTCCCTCCTTAAGCCAAATCCTATGAGAATAAGATTCACTCATTCCCTCTTACCTTCCCCCACTTCCCCTCCACTCCCCTTTTCTTGTCTGTTTCACGTGGGATATTTTATCTCATTCTACTTATCACTTTCTCCTTCTCCCAGTATAATTTCCCTTAATTTTATTTTCCAGATATCACCCCTTCATCTTCAACTCACCCTGTGTCCTCTATCTATCTATCTATCTATCTATCTATATAAACATATAATTTTTTCCCTCCCACTGCCCTAATACTGACAAAGGACTCATGAGTTACAAATATCATCTTTCCCTGCAGGAATGTAAACAGTTCAACCTTAATAAGTCTCTTATGATTTCTCTTTCCTGTTTACCTCTTCCATGTTTGACTTGAGTCTTATATTTGAGGGTCAAATTTTCTATTCAGCTCATGAATGCTTGAAAGTCCTCTACTTCATTGAATGACCATTTTTTACCCTGAAGGATTATACTCAGTTTTGCTGGGTAGGTGATTTTAGGTTGTAGTCCTAATTCCTTTGCCCTCCGGAATATCATACTCCATGCCCTCTGGATCCTTAATGTAGAAGCTTCTAAATCTTGTTATCCTGATTGTGTTTCCACAATACTTGAATTGTTTCCTTCTGGCTGCTTGCAATATCTTCTCCTTGACCTGGGAATTCTGGAATTTGGCTACAACATTCCTAGGAGTTTTCCTTTGGGGATCTCTTTCAGGAGGTGATCGGTGGATTCTTTCCATTTCTATTTTGCCCTCTGGTTCTAAAATATCAGGGCAGTTTTCCTTGATAATTTCTTGAAAGATGATGTCTAGGCCCTTTTTTTGATCATGGCTTTCAGATAGTCCAATAATTTTTAAGTTCTCTCTCCTGGATCTATTTTCCAGGTCAGTTTTTCCAATGAGATATTTCACATTCTCTTCTATTTTTTCATTCCTTTTGATTAGTGTTACAGTGCCTTGATTTCTCAAATTGTCCCTATCTTCCAATTTCTCCATTCTAATTTTTAAGGAAGTATTTTCTTCAGTAAGCTTTTGGACTTCCTTTTCCATTTGACTAATTTTGCTTTTAAGGGCATTCTTCTCCTCATTGGCTTTTTGGACCTCTTTTGCCATTTGGGTTAGGCTATTTTTTAAGGTGTTATTTTCTTCAGTATTTTTTTGGGTCTCCTTTATCATCACTCTCAGTTTTTCCTCTACTTCTCTTACTTGCTGCTCAAAATCGTTTTTGAGCTTTTCCATGACCTGCAAGCAATTCATATTTTTCTTGGAGGCTTTGGATGTAGGAACTTTAGCTTTGTTTTCTTCTGGTTGTACGTTTTGATCTTCTTTGTCATCAAAGTAAGATAATATAGTCTGACTCTTTTTGTGCTGCTTGCTCATGATCCCAGCCAATTACTTGAGTTATAAACTCTTTGTTAAGGTAGGAGTCTGTTTCCAGTGTGGAGAATGTGCTGTCCCAAGCTTTGGGGGTTTTGTGCAGCTATGTTCAGAGATACTTCTAGGGACCTGTAAATTTTCAGTTCTTCCAAGGTGGTATGATCTAGGGTGAGGTGTTTACTCTTTTCCTGGCCTGTGCTCTGGTCTATGAGCACTCTTTTCTGTCTTGGAACTGTGAGGAGGGTTTCCTCTCCACAGCCACTACAAGCTCCACCATGCCAATGCTCCTCCTTGTCCCAGGACTGCCACCCAGAACTATGACCCAGATCCAAGCACGGGCAAAGCAAGAGAGTCCTGCACCAGCAGAGAGATTCCTGCAATCCCCCTCTGATCAGCCACTCAATTCCCCCTCAGTCTGTGGGCTGGAAGCTCAGGAGGCAGACACTGCCCTCGCAGAGCTCAGGGACTGGAGCTGAGACTACTGGCTTCTCTCTCTCCCCACTGACACAGACTTTTCCCACTGACCTTCCAAGTTGCCTTTGGCGTTCCTGGGTTGAGAAGTCTGGAAACCGCCACAGCTGCCCATGATTCAGTCCTCTGAGGCCTGCTTCAGGGTCGCTGTGGCCTGCACGCCCACGCCAAACTACGCTCCTCTCCCAGCCCGGCATGGTATACCTTTCAGATCAAACATCCAGGCTGTCTTGGGCTGGAAATTTGTTTCGCTCTGTCTTTTTGTGGGTTCTGATGCTTTAGAATTTGTTTAGAGCCAGTTTTTTATAGGTATTTGGAGGGGTTTGGGGGAGAGCTCAAGCAAGTCACTGCTTTTACTCCACCATCTTGGCTCCAACCCTCCCATCCTTTCCTCTCTTATTTCTCACATCTGAGCAATCAGCATATCCTCTTCATTCCACTTCTATACTCTCTCTTGCACCTGTCTCCTTCTCTCTATTTCCACTGCTACCATACCAGCCCTCATAACCACCCACCTACCCTATTGCTGCAGCCTCTTAAAATGTCTCTATGCTTTCAGAGCTGTCAAAGTATCAAGGGTGGTTTCTAGAATTGGTAGTTTTCCCTGTCCTTGAAAACTTGCAAGGAAAGATTGGCTGCCTATTTGATGGGGTATGTTATGGGGCAGGGAAGGGGAGGGATTCCTTTCAGATATAGAAAGGACTGGATAATGGATGAGGTCCCTCCAATTCTCAGATTCTGTGATTCCCCTCTCTTCCACCTTCAGTCCATCTTTTATATGCTGCAAAAAACTAACCTTGGTTATCTAACAAATAGTTAGGTCACTTGCTTGCTCAAAGATCCTCAGTGGCTCTCTATTGCCTGCTTAGTCAAGTTGAGATGTTTTTACCTGGCTCCGAGGCCTTCCTCAATAGAATGCTCCTCTCCAGTCTTCCTACACCTCTTCATTCCAGTGACTTGGTCCTCCTTGCTGTTTCTCCAACAGACATTCCACCTTCTGACCACAGGCATTCACACTGCTTGTGTGGGATTCTGTCCTCCCTCATCTCTACCTCCTGGTTTTCTTAGCTTCCTTCAAGTTCCATCTAAAATCCCACCATCTATAAGAAGCTTTTCCCTGTCCTTCTTAATGCTAATGCCTTCCTCCTGCTGATTATCTCCTCTTTATCCTCTATCTACCTTGCTTTGTACTTAGTTATTTGCATGTTTGTCTTCCCCATCAGCCTGTGAGATCCTTGAGGGCATTTTTGCCTTTTTGTATTCCTAGCACATAACATGGTGCCTGGCACATAATGGCACCCCATATATACTTGTTAATTTGACTTGAGGCAGCCAGGTGGCACAGTGGATAGAGGGCCAGGCCTGGACTCAGGAAGACTCATCTCGATTTCAAATCTAGCATTAGACACTTCCTAGCTGTGTGACCCTAGGTAAGTCACTTAACCTTCTTTGACTCAGTTTCCTCATTTGTAAAATGATCTGGAGAAGGAAATGGCAAACCACTTCAGTATCTTTGCCAAGAAAACCCCAAATGGGGTCACAAAGAGTTGGACATGACTGAAAATCTACTGAATAACAAGAAAACCATTTGACTTTAAGTCACAATCTTGTTCTCTATACACTCAAAACAAGCTGAACTGGACTAGTCCATCCCCTGAACATGCCAGTACTTGAAATGTCCTCCTCCCTCCTTGCCTCCTGAATTCCTACCCATCTGTTAAAACCCAGCCAATGCACATAAAGTTTCCCTGATTCCCCCATTCTCCTCCTCTTGGTAACCACCTTTCCCTTTACAACTTCACAGGGCTCCAAGTCTACACCTCTCTAACTCACTTATCTTGTAGTTTAATTAACCGTTATTTAGATAACTGCCTTTGTCTCTTGCCCTCTGCCACTATGAGGTGGTCCTTAATTACATAAGGAGAGGGAGGGCATCTTATCTACACTTTGTATTTTCCCTAGTGTTTCATAGTTACTTGATACATGTTTGTGGCATGGGTTGAATTCTCTATTTTGCAGGGGGTGGGGGGAACTGGCTCAGAGAGATGAAATGATTTGTCCAAGGTAACCCAGCTAATAAGTTCCAGAGCAATGATTTGAACCCAGATCTTTTGTCTGCAAATCCAGTATTCTTTCATTAAGCCACTTTAAGAGGGGATAGGGAAGGGAGGTTGCTGAACTTTGTCTGGTTGGCCAACTTTGGTGTGTTTTGTGAAGTTCTCAGATTCATGGCCTTACAATTATAATAGTTTTCTAAGATCGTTAGACCTATTGGAATTGTAGTCAACCTGAAAAATGCGGTCTTCTCATATTTAATAATGCCTTCTTTCTTCTATTAGCCAGTCCCATTTTAAAACCATTCCCTGTGACAAGCTAAGAGAATATTGGTAAAAATCTCTTTATCAAAATTTCTCATAACTTCCAAATTGCTTTTGGTGTAATGGAATTTTTTTTTTAAAAATCCTATTATAATGAACCCCATGAGACATTTGTATTATTTTATTCTGTCATCAACAAATATTTATTGAATGCTGCACAAAAAGCATAATGTAGCACAAAAGCATAATCCCCAGTTCAATTGAATTTAAAATCTTATTTGGGAAGACAAAAAGACTCAAATGAACTTTTGGGGAGACAAGTCAGGTGGGAGAGGAGGAGGAGGGAGAGTCCAGTCTGGTAGGTTTGATGATGGGAACGATCACTGGTAGAAGGAACTCCATTCCTTCATACAGATTTTTGTTGTTGTCGTCCAGTCGTTTCAGTTGCATTCGACTATCCGTGACCCCATTTGGGATTTTCTTGGTAAAGATATTGGAGTGGTTTGCCATTTCTTTCTCTAGCTCTTTTTACAGATGAGGAAACTGAGGCAAACGAGTCCAGTTAAAAGACCCTGGACTTTAAATCTGATCAAAGACACTTCCTCGCTGTAAGCCACTTAACCCTGTTTGCCTCATTTTCCTCATCTGTCAAATGAGCCAACATTACAAAGCACTTTCTTTTTAAAAAACATTTTTTTTAACTGCATTTGACACTTGGCAACAAACCTAGTGAGGTAGGGAATGCAAATATTAATAGATATATTTGACAGATGTGAAAACTGAAGCTCAGAGAGGTTGTGACTTCCAATTCTAAATCCAATGTTCTTTCTAGCACATTATATATGAAGTGTTTTTCAGTGGGAAGAATGCTGGATTTGGGGCTGCAGGGTTCAAACCCTCATACCTGGGTGACTTGGGGAGAGTTATTACATTTCTCTGGCCCTCGGTTTCTTCATCTATAAAATAAGGGAGTTGTGCTGGATGTCTTCAGAGGTCTCTTCTAGCCCTAAATATGTGTTCTATGATCCTTTGTAGAACTTAGATAAAAATATATAAGAAGTTGGCTCCTCATTCGATCATAAGCTCCTTGAGGTCAGGGACTGTCTTGCCTTGATTTGGATCCCCAGAATTTAGCACAGTGCCTGGCATATAGTAGGAACTTAATAAATGCTTACTGACTACTTGATCCAACAGCTTCTGTGACCTTAGCGTAGTGTAATGAAAAGAGTATTACATCTTAGTATTGGTTCTAAGCTCTGAGACCTCACTTGCAAATCACTTTCCTCTAATCTGAAATAACCCCACGATGTGTATATGCACACACACACACACATGATATGCACATACATGTATATGCATGTACACACATGTACACACATGATGTATGTGTGCATGCACACTTGTATATCTATACCGCATGTGTATACCCACACAATATATACACTGTGTGCATATATACGTGCACATATACATGCACACACATGTGCACATGTATACATACATAGAGTCTCTGAGTATGTTTCTAATCAGTTTCTTTTATAGGACTTTTATAGAGAAAGTAACTTTGATACTGTGCATGTGTGTATATATGTATATGTGCGTGAATATGCACATGTGTACCTGAATATATATATATATATATATACAAACATGCATACATGCCTGTCATCCATAGGTGCACACATATACATATACACATATGTGCATATATGGATGCATTTTATTTTTCCTGAGGTAGTGTGGAATCACTGTGAACAGCCTGAAAGCCTAGAGGACCTGGATTCAAGTCTTCCCTGTGATACCTGTTGGCTGGGTGACCCTAGGCAAGTCACTTAACCATTCTGTGCCTTAGGCAACTTTCTAAGATTCTAAATTGAAAGGAAGGGGCTACCTTGAATTGAAAGAATGAGTTTCCTTGCCTGGTTCTTCTCTATGCCAGTGATGTCACAGATCCCCTTAGTCATTGCTTACTCTTCCTACGCTGGGAGTGACTGATTCCCAGTCTCCTTTGTGGGAGTTCCCAATACCCAGGAAATCAGAGGTCCAGTCTCTATCCTTATAGCTTGCCTTTTTCTATATATTCTCCTTGCTTCTCTCTCAGTTGGAAGTAAACCCCTTGAAGACAGGGATTGTCTGTCTTTTCCAATGTTTAGCTATTAGGTGCTTAATAAACACTCGTCGATTGATTAATTAAACGTGTTTCTTTATTGATAAAATGAAATGATTGGACTAGATCAAGGCTTCTTAACATGGGGTCTATAGATACATTGGGCTCGGTAGGTGACACAGTGGATAGAGTGCCAGGCCTGGAATCAGGAAGACTCATCTCCTTCGGTTCAAATCTAGCCTCAGACGCTCGCTAGCTGTGTGACCCTGGGCAAGTAGTCACTTAACCCTGTCTCAGTTTCCTCATCTGTAAAATGAGCTGATGAAGGAAATTGCAAACCACTCCTGTATTTTTGCCAAGAAAACCCCAAAGAGTTGGACGTGACTGAATAACAACACAGATACATTTCGAGGGTTCTGTGAATATGCCCTAGTAAATACACTGGTTAAAAAAAATACATTTTTATTTTTACTTTGGTTTCCTTTGTAGCTCTATTTTATTTTATGCATTTAAAAACTTTATTCCGAGAAGGGGTCCATAGACTTTGTCAGATTGCCAAAGGGGTCCATGATCCAAAAGAAGGTTAAGAACCCTGGATTAGATGATTTCTCAGTTCCTATCTGAGAGCCTGTGAATTTCATCTGAATTTGAGAAGACTAGAACAGCCTAGTTCTATGATTGTGTAAACCTAATTCTAAACAATTGTGTGGTCTCCACTCCCAGCCTTGCGGTACAGTGTGATTTGGCACGAGAAGACTTACCGCTTTATGTCCCTCCTGATAACTCAGTACACAGGAAATTAGTCATTTGTATTCCAACACAAATTCCATGAATATCTAAACCAGCAAAATGAGCAAGGAGAATCCCAGGTTTCCACTAAACCAGCTTCATTTTCCCTTGGGTCATTTGGAATTAAAGCCCTGGAACGGTTTACAGAAACTTATCATATCAGTTTGGTTGTCAGGGAGAAAGAGTTTTAGGCTCTTGTCCACTGGTTTAGTTGTTAAGGAATAAGGCACAGGCTGATTTTTTTTTTTAATCTGAATCTGTCCCCAAACTTTGGGGAAGCCAAATTCCATTTGACCAATTACTAATTTATTTATGGTTGTGTAGAGTTTTATTTGTCCACTTTTAGCTGCAGCTTAATAGAATTGTTACCAGAGTCCCGATTCAGACACTACCAGTGTTATCCTGGGTAGGTCACACAACCTGGGTGTGAGTTTCCTAATCTCCCAAGTCGAGTTTGAGATGCCTGTATTATTACTTCCTCCATGGATTGTTTTAGAGAAAGTAGCTTTGATACTTTGATAAATTTGTCAATTAGCATTTGTTAAGTGCCTACTGTGTACCAGGAACTATGCTAAATGCTGAGGATGTAAAAAGAAGCAATCCCTACCCTAAATCCCTAAAACAGAACAGAGTTTCTATATAGTCTCAATTAACTCTCTGGAAACTGAGTTTCCTTAGCTGTATAATGAAGGAATTAGAATACATTGGCCCTTGAAATCTCTTACTGCCCTCCAGCTACGATCCTATGACTTTAACTGGGTGACCCTCAGCCAATGACTCAACCTCGCCCCCTTCTTCAGCTTCAGGTTTCTTTTGTAAAATAGGCATAAAGCTGCCTGCCCTTTTTACTTCGTAAGATGATTGTGGAGATCAAATGAAATAATGCATGGTATAATGGAAAGAACCGTGGATTTGGAGCCAGAGGACCTGCATGCAGACCCTGGCTAAGTCATTTAAACTCTTTGGGTCTTGGTTTCTTCATCTGTAAAATGTGGGAGTTGGATTGGACAGCTTTTCCAGTCTCTGCCAGCTCAAAATCTATGATCCTACAGTTTTATATGCATGTACCTTGTGAAAGGTCAAGCCTTTTGCAAACTAGGGCGTCCTGAGGGGAATAACCAGTGTGGTCAAAGGATTCAAGACGATGTCTCACAAGAATCACTGAATGAAGGGATTGGGAATGTTTCTCAGCGTAGAACAGAACACTTGACAGTGGGGTGGGATCATTGTAATCGTCAGTATTTGAGGGGCTGGAAGGGACTTTAGAGGCTAGCTAGCCCCACCTCAAATTTTTACAAATGAGGAAACTGAGGCACAGATTTTTTTTTTTTTTTTTTAGTGACTTGCTCAGTGTCACAGAGGTAGCACGTGACAGACCTGGGATTCAAACCTATGTTTTCTGACTCTGCATCCAGCATTCTTTCTGCTATACAGTGCTATCTCCAAGGGTTGTCATAGGGAAGAGGGATTTATTTGCTGTTTGACTCCAAAAGGCAGAAGTTGGCTGCAACAAGGCAGATTTAGGCTCAGCATAAGGAAAACATTTCCAAGCTCTCCAAAAATGGAATGGGTCGCTTCAGGGGACAGTGAGTTTCCTGCTGCTGAATGTGTTTAAGTAGAGGTGGGATGATGGCTGAATGAGTACATTTCAAACAGGATTCATGATTTGGGTGTGGGTTGGTCTAGATGACCCTTTTACCTCTGAAATTCTGTGATTCTGTACACTACGAGAGACACGAATGTTAAGGTATTACTTTAAGCCATAGCTTTAAAAAAAGTGGTCTGGAAAAGATATAATCGTGGTGGACTATAATTTTAACTTTAAATACCAGAGGCTGTTTATTTTGTTGTTGCATGAACTGGTGAGGCCTTTTCTGTTCTAATTTTACTTGGCATGTGATTCCTAAGCAATCTCTACCTGGAAGTCCCCCTGGTCTCAACGTGTAAAAAGTCAAAACTCAACATGTTAAAAAAAAAAAAGTGTGTTCTCATCATCTCCCTGTGTTGAGCATTTATCTTTTCCTCCCCAACTTCACTGTTTCTGATGATGGGTCCACCATTTTTCTAATCAGAGATGTCATAGATTTAGAGTTGAAAGGGATCTCAGAGGTCATGTATTGCAAATGTCTCATTTTACAATTGTGGAAATGGAGGCACACAGAGAGTACTCGAGGTCATAACTGGTACTAAGAATCAAAGGAGGTAAGATTTTGTATTTAGGTTCTCCCATCCCCAAACTGGCATTCTTTCTACTCTGCCATGCTGTTTTCAGGTAGCTGGCTTCGTCTGGGAGGGAGGAATTCAGGGAGAAAGATAGAGACAAAGACAGAGTCTCTGCCAAACTTGTGGCCCTCTTGTTTCTGGCGTTGGGCATGAGGAGGCCAAGCACGTGCAGATATGCATGAATAGGGGCATGTTTCCCTCCCAAATACAGCCTGCCTTCTGACTTTTTGTTTGTTTCAATGGTACTAGGCTTCAGGTTCCATCTTTGGTTTCACACTTCTGACTCCTGTCCCCCATATTTCCAGGTACAGTCATGCAAGTATCTTTAGAGCAAGCAAATATTGTATCATTCTAAAATTTTTGTATCCCTAGCACAGTGTAGAAGGAGCACAATTTAGATGCTTATCAACTGCGTAATTGATTAGTTCACCAAATCCTATCATTCAGGTATTTATGACTCTTCCCTCTCTTATAAAACCCATGCCCAGTAAATTACCAAGTCCTGTAGATGTCCACCCTCCCCATCTCTTTTATCTATCTTTAGCCTTCTACTCCTCCTTCCACCATTTAACTCTCTGGTCCCCAGTGCTTACTACCTGTATGACCTGGGGCAAGTCAATTGACAGGATCACAGATTCTGAATAGGATGACTGGAAGGGACCCAACTGGCCATCCAGTACAACCGATACATGAAGGCGTCCCTGGTCAAACCCAGTAAGTGGTTGTCTGGTCTCTGCTTGAAGACCTCAAAGGAAGGGAAACTCAGTACCACTGGAGGCAGCTCATTCCACTTTTGGACAGGCCTAAATTTTTCCCTTTGAAAGGTGCCCCCTATCACTGCTCGTTCTCCCCACTGCCACCAAACAGAATATATTTCGCCCTTCTTCCACATGCCAGTCCTTCAGATGCTTAAAGAGGACTGAATCTTCTGTTCTCCAGATTACCCACCCCCATTTCCTTCAATTTACCCTCCTTCAATTCACCAGCATGTTTTCCTTCCTCTGGATACTCTACAGCTAATTAATGTCCTTCTTACACTTTGGCACCAAGACCTGAACTCAGTACTCTAGACATGGACTGACCAGCATGAAGAGTAGAGCCTCCCTCTTCTTGGAAACTATGCCTCTCTTAATGGAGTCTAAGATCAAATTAGATGTTTCATGACTGCCCATAATAGTGTTAATTCCCTGAACTGCCAGTTCATTAAAATCCCCAAATATTTTTTCAGGACAGCTGCTATCTAACTGGGTTTCTCCTACCTTATGGCTTGAAAAGTTTAGTTTTAGCTTCTTCTACTGCTGAATGAGCAGATTAGATTGTTTTGATGGCCTCTAAGAGCCCTTCCAACTGTGAAGCTATCTAAATTCAGACTCTTCCTGGAATAATTTTAACAGCCTTCTACCTGGTTGGCATGCCTACTGTGTCACCCCACTCCAACCCATTCTTCATACTGATGATCGAGTCTGTCTTATTACTACACAGTTGTGCCTTAAGTCTTCCTAATGCACCACTCTGATTATCTTACTCCCCTACTCAGAAACCTTCAGTGACTCCCCAGTGCCTGTTGAATAAAGTACGAGCTCTTTAACCTGACACTTGAGGCCCTCCACCATCTGGCCTTTCCGTAATCTTACCTCTCTCCTCTTCTCATACAATTCCCCTTCACCCGTTCAATGTAGTGCCCAAACTGGACTGATCAGCATTCCCTAACATTGGCCAACCCTCTTTCACTTCTGTGTTTTTGCTCATCTTTTCCCTTGACTAGAGAATCACAAAGATCCCTTTCCAACCCTAAATCTATGATGCAATCAATTTTCAGGCTTAGAATGGGCTTCTTTCTCTTAGCTGCTTAGGGAAATTTGTCCTTAAAAAAATGTGGATTTTTTTTTTTATTTTTATATTGCTTACCCCCTCTTCATCCCCTTTCCCTGTTCCTAGAAATTCATCACTTAGAACAATGAATACTCCTTTGTTTAAGGTACAGCCTTCTCCTTAAGCTTTTCCTCTTTCTCTCCACCTGGATGTGAGCTCTCTCTGCTTCAATTTATTTAGCTTTTCCCTTTGTCTAATCTTTATCATACCAATTTATATACATCCCTTATTTTCTCTTTTAGACATTGTAAGCTTTTTGAGTACGCTTACTGTACTTCAGTTTTGTCTCCCCAGGGCTGAGTGCAGGGTTCTTGACTAGATAACTCACTTGTTTGAGGGTTGGGGGAGAAAATATAGCTGATAGGTATAGTGAACATATTTTTTGACCCCACAGTCTGGGCAAATGGTATAACAAAAGATACTACTCTTACAAAATTTGTAAAAATTAAAATTCCTCTTCTCCCTCCTCCTTGTCCTCCCTTTTCCTCCCTTTTCCCTTGCCCCTCCAAGAAAATCCAAAACATAAGGTCACGATGCTGGTGCAAATGTCTAACTTTAATTATGCCTTCTTTTTTCTGATGGAGCCATCTTTCCTAGGCTGTAGGCCATTCTGGAAATCTGAAGGTCAGTATAGAATACTGAGAGCTGGAATGGACTTTAATAGCATCTAATTTAAACTCATGCCCAGTTCATGAATCCCTTGTCCAACTTTTAGCCTCAGCTTGACCACTTCTAGGGATAGGTCACTTATTAATTACCAAGACAGCCCGTTATCTTTTTGCATACCAATAAATGTTCAGAAATTTATCCCTGTTTCCCAGTGAAATCTGTCTCCCTGTAAATTCCACCCTTTGGGCTGAGTTTTCCTCCCTGGATGCACAGGGAATAAGGAGATTTTTTTTCTTTCACATTAGAATCTTTCTACTTTATTGACTTGAGTCTGCATTCAGTGTTCCTGGGATGCTAACTTTATCAGGTCACCTGGTAATTGATTACCTTTCTTTTTATCTTGGGAAATGTCTGTCACTTACGCTTTAATGATAAATGACATTTATGTAGCTTTCTAAGTGTGTTGGTTCTTGGAACATGTGATAATCTCATGGGGACTCCTAATAGCCATGGGAGGGTAGGGAGTGGTCCAGACCTGTGACTTTATCAGGGTAGAGAAGTCCCTCTAGTCCCCCCCAACAACCCAAATGTAACTTACTGTCTTTGAGAATTACCTTAATTGTCCTTAATCGTTAAGAGACTTGTCCATTGCCATGGGGACATTATCTGTCAGAGGTAATAGAGGTCTTTCTGCTACCATAAGGCATTTCCTTTTATCCATTATGCCTCTCTGGCTAGGTACTAGAGGCATTATTATCTGTTCTGTGATGGTGAAACCAAGGCTCAAAGGGATTGGGTTAAGTGCCCACGGTCACATAGATCTTATACTCATAGATTTAGAGCTGAAAGCATCCTTACAGACCATCTCATTCAACTTCCATTTGGCAGGTCAGGAAACTAAGACAACTGAAACTCAGGTTTAGGTGACTCATCTGTGATTTTACATCCAGTATAGTGGGAAAAAAAGGCAGCATCTGAGCCAGTCTTCCTAATTTCAAGCCCAGCACTCTACCCACTAAACCATGATGCCTGCCTCTTGGAGTTCTTTATATAGGTGGGAACCGATGATAAGGTCATTGATGTTGAGCTCTAAGGGACCTTAGAGGTCATCTAGTACAACCCCCTTATTTTGCAGATGAGGAAACTGAGGTTTAGGGAAGTAAAGAGACCTTTTGGGACTGTATTTCTGGTTTCTTGGCTCCCAGGTCAGTCTTCTTCTGATCATACCCCACTGCCTACCTCTGCAGGCTATTCGTCTCCAAAGGAGCAGTGAGCTGTGCCCTTCCCAGCCTCGAGGGTCGCTCAGAGTACTTGCTTCCCGCCACAGGTGGGACATTTTGGAGAACAATTTTCCTCTTCAGAAGACAGGACCATTATTTTCAGCATTGACTCGAACCCACAGGAACACTAAACTCAACTGTGGCGTGGTCTGTTTTCTTTTTAAAAAGCAACAAACCACAAAAGAATCTCTTCCAATCACTATTTACCTGCGGCTGTTAATAATGGCAGCTTGCCATGGGGGAAATTGTTTTCAGAAAAAATTATGTGGAGAGAAAAAAAAAATCTCCTACTTCTTTCTCAAAACTGGGAGGGGGGAGGATGTGTGGAGTAGAATGTGCTGATAAACCCATCTCTTCTACGAGAATCAGAACCAGCCTGAGTAAGGTACCTTCTTATATGAATGAATGAATGAATAAGTATTGAAACTTGTAGTGTTTACTAGGTGCCAGGCATTGTGCTAAGGGCTGGAGGTGCAGATGGAAGACAGTCCCTGCCCTCAAGGAGCTGCCATTGTTTTGAGGAAGACAACCCATCTAGTGGAGTGGCTGCCAATGGAGAGATTTTTGGTCCAGGGCAGTGGTTCTTTGTCTTTTTGTATATCCTGGACCCCTTTGTCAGTTTGGTGGACCCGTTCTCAGAATAACATACGATAAAGTTGGACATGATGGTGCAAGCCTGCAATTTGGGAAGGCTGAGGCTGATGGTAGATTGCTTGAGCTTGGAAGTTCTGTGCTTTAGTAGAGCTAAAGGTGATTGGGTATCTGCACCAAGTCTAGCACCAATATGGCAAATCTCTGGGATTGGGAGGGCCAATAGGCTGTGTAAGGAGGGGTGACCCTGCCTAGGTCACTTCCATAGAGCAGGTCAAGGCTTCCATGCAGATTAGTCTGTCAGTGACCACTGGGTGAGATAGAGAAATCAGTCTTAAAAAAATGCATAAAATAAAATATATAGCACCACAAAGGAAATAAATTATATTGAGAAATAATTGCCAAAATATTTTTTTAAAAAAGTTCATGGACTCCAGGTTAAGAATTCCTATTTCGACAGAAATGGTTGATCTATAGGGAAGTCGGTTGATTTGTTTACTGGGCCCAGACCAAGAAGTAGAAAGGGGTGGTGGTGGGTTAATATTTGTAAAGTGCTTTGCATGCCTTAGAGTGCCTTAGGGTTAGCTATTGTTGTGATGGGTCATGCTATACAACAACTGGGCAGATGGCAAGATGGCCTGGGTAGATGACTGGATGGAATGTGAAGCATGGGCAGTCAGTCCATAAATATTTAAGTGCCTGCTGTGTTCCAGGTGCTGTACTAAGCGCTGAATCTGGTATAAGACTGGTTAGATGTAGTGGGCTAGGAGAGCTTATACTTACTTCTCCTCAATTAAGACAACTTAAACCCAGAATTGTGCTCCTAACAGAAATAACTCTGAAGACATAATTTCTGGAGGTCTAATCCCAAGGGTTCTCAGTCTTCCATGGTAGGATAGTAGATGTAAATGAACACTTGTTGAATTAGTTTGAATTCCTTGAGGTTAGGGAAATGAACTACTCTAGCAATCCCTGGTTTCATCATCAGCCTGAGGTCTCTCTTCACAGACTCAGATCATGACCTACTTCATGACTCCGTTGATGGTCTTCCCAAGTTGCCACGACTATCTCATTTGAGGAGCCAATGAGGATCTAATGGAGACGGTATTGTAGTTCAGTAGAAAGACGACTGGCTCACTCGTCAAGGGTCTGGAGTTCATATCCCACCTCTTGATATTTACTACCCTTATGACTACAAGCAAGTCACTTAACTCCCTTGGGCCTAATTTTTTTTTTTCATTGTAGAGGTGAGGGGGTCAGCCTACATGGTCTCTGAACCCAGATCTGAACACTTTCTTCTGCTCTTCCCTATGCCTGGGATATTCCCCGCCCCCCATCTCTCACTCCAGGCTTCCTTCAAGTCCCAGGTAAAATCCCACCTTCTATGAGAAGTCTTCCCTCCTTAATCTTAGTGTCCCTTTCAGACTACTCCCATTTACTTTATCTTTATCTTGTTTGAACGTAGTTGTTGTTATGTTGTCTTGAGATCTGTCTTCTACATTTCTTTGTATCTCCAGTGCTTAGCACAGTGCCTGACACATAATAGTTTCACTGACCACTGCCTTGTATATGAAGCACTTTGTAAACCCTGAATCATTACATATATGTAAGCTCTTTCTGTGAGAGGCAACTTGGTGTAGTAGGTAGAGTGAGTACTGGGCCAAGAGTCTGAGCTCAGAGCTTTCCCCCAAAGTGGCGTGTGACTATTGAGAACTCAGAGAGTTGTTGGGAGGATCAAATGAAATAATCCATGTAAAGCATTAAATAAATGGGGACTATTTTTCCCATTAACCAATGGAATGGTTGCCTTAGCCAGTGAAGAGTCCATGTCTGGGCCCATGGTTCATTGTCTTTCCAGGCTTGTTAGGCCCCATGGAAACTGTTTCTTCCCTGGCTTACCCTCCAAGAGCCCATGGTCACTTCCATGCCAAAAGAAGAATTCCAAGAGGTTGGGTGGTATAGTTTATGGCTTGCTGGGTCTTGAACTAGGAAGTTGTGGGTTTGGATCCCACCTCTTAGGCATCTTCCCTCCTGTGATCACAGGCAAATCTTTGAGCCTCAACAAGCTTCAGTCCCCTCATCTGTAAAAAGGGGATAAGAATGCTTTACCTGTGTCACAGAATTGCTGTGAGTATACGTCAGATAATGTACAAAAACGTATTTTTTAAACCTTAAAGCATTATGTGAATACATAAGTATTAAGGAAAACTGAATGAATTAAAAAACAAATAACAACAAAAAACCAAACACTTTTGGCCAGTTATGAATCTTTCATGGAAATAAAATCTGATTTCTTTTTCTTTCTTTTTTTTTAAGGAGAGGGAGATGAGGATCTTTGGCAATGAATAAAAACTGTAATGTTTAGTTCAAACAGAATGTTTTTTAGATAGACAAAGTTTAACTGGTTAAGGAAGGGAACATGTCTTCTCCCTGAGCTCAAACACTACCTAACTTAGTCATTCCTTGAAATTCAGTAGAAAGACTTTTTCAGAGCTCAATAAAACCCCAGAGGCACAGTTACACGACAGATGTCTAAAGGTTACTTGGTAGACAGTACTGCAGAAATACGACCCACAGTCTGCCTGCATCGTGTGGAAGTGACATCCAATTTTAAACATGTTGGTGCGTCTTTCCTCTGATGGGAGTCAAAGAATGAAGAGTACCGTTCATTCACCACCAAGGAAACAGGGGATATTAGTCTCATAAGCAATAAAGGAAACAGGATTTATATGCTTATTTCCCCTTTCTACTGGAGGCAAGGGAGGGCACGTGCATATAAAAAAGGCACCCTTGCTACATCTGGGCAAAATTAACTAGAAAATTGGCAGAAGGTTTAATAGCCTTTTATCACCTATTTTCTCTGTTGTTTTCTAGTTTCATAGTATGGTTAGAGAGAGGCAATGGTGGGGCAATAGATAGAGACCTGTTAGGATCAGGAACAACGGGGTTCAGGTCTTCCATCTGAAACATTGTATTGGCTGTTTGATCACAGACAAATTATTTGATTCCTTGGTGCTCTGGACAGCTATTAAAAATTCTAATTTAGGGATTTTCTAGTCTTCATCAGCAGTAGGGTTTTCCATCCTGATGGGAGGGAGGGGCAGTATGGAAGAAATCACATTTTGGGACCAAAAATAAAATATGGCTAAAGACATTCTTTAGTAAACTCAGTAACATCTAGGGGACAATGCATATGCTTATAATTATTTATTAAACATTTCTTGGGATTTAAGCAGTGGCACATATACTGTTATCTTCCGCACATCTTCCCAGTCTTGATGGAAAAACATTTTACATGGGTAACCTATGTCTGTGGTATGATTTTTGTTGAATATGGCTGAAGAACTCATCAACTATTAAACCCTCAAGGAAGCAATATGGCAGCTGCAAGAAGTCACATCTGGTTTTCTTTAACAGACATGTTTAACCAGTAAAGGTTTCTGGTCTATTAGTGAAAAATGAAGGAAATATTTACACTTCCTTTTTGCATTAAGACTCTTCGAGACATTTTGTTTTTTAAAGTTCAGCCAAATTTGGGTTGTTTATCATGGGTGATTCAAAGAGCAGTGAGTGGGTGTAAGTTGCATATCACCAACATCTTTTCCATGAGAAATAGTGTGAGAGACATGAAAGGGAACACGTGAGAGTAGAAAAGGAGTCGGATAGGTCGTGTAGCCAAGATGAGGGACAATCACAGGTGGCCAGCCCAAGGCCTGCACTGCTATCCATAAGGCCCCCAATATGTTGGGTGGATCGTCTATGGAGGATTTATGGAAAGACTTGGGTAAGAATCATTCAGGGTGAGAAAGTGAGGAGGGGTTGCCTTCTGTCCTGGTGGAGGGCATCTCTGCACAAATGAGATCAAAGATCTGCCGAGGGACCGAAGATGGAATCCAGTTTTGAGATTCTACTAGCCTTTTAGTTGTCCTCCTTTTTGTACTCACCATCACACCATTTTGCTGTCTTCCATTGACAAGTCCATATCCTCTACTAATGGGACCAAAGCCTATTGGTCTACCGGGAGGTTTTGTTAGCCTACAGTGAACAGAAGAGCAAGCTAGGGTTGGGGTTATAGGATTATAGGATCCTTTTAGGATCTTAAATGTATTGATTAGAGGATATATGTAAGACTGACCCTCAACTATCTGGTCTGCTAACTTTAAGGAAGACTCTTGTTTCTTAGGAATCAGAAATTAATTTGCTTCTTACTGTATTGGGAATAATAAACAACACTTCTGTCCCCCCCATAAATGTTAGCTTTATACAAAATCAATAGAGATTTTGAGTATTCTGTCAAACTTAGAAGGCAGTATGGAAAGAGCCCTGGTTTTAGACAAAATCAGAGAATCTGGGTACACCTTCCAACCTTGTCATTTACCACGTGTATGACCTTTGATAATTTACTTAACTTTTCTGTGCCTCAGTTTCTTCATCTGTTAAATGAGAAGGTTGTACCAAAGTCCCTTCCAGCTCTAAATCAATGGTCCTGTCATCCCATTTACCTATAATGAGAGAAAATTTATTTAGCATTTTAATGTTATAACACCCATTTCAATTAAACCACATCTCCATTTTTGTTTGCTTTGCTACCAGCAAAGATTAAAATTTAGAATCCTTTTTGAAATTTGTGTGTGTGTGTGTGTGTGATTAATGAATTGATCTTAGAGTTTTAAAATGCTTAGTGTGGTCAATAACCCCTTCCTGCCCCCCACTGCCAAATCTTTTGTCTATTATTCTTACAGAAGCAACTTTGGTCACGAGTTCTCTGAGGAAGGGAATGTTGTGAGTGGTCCTCTAAAGATAACCTTTCATAAAACTGTGGTTGGGCCACACAGAAGGAAATACTCCTCAAGATAGTAAATCTCAAGAGGTCATTGCTCATGCTAAGAGCCTTCTGTCGGATCACATCCCTGGACTCGGAAATTAGCTGTTGTGGTTCACAGTTACATGTAGGAAAATCAGCTTGGGGTAGTGATGAGAGAGCTGGCCGCAGAGTTCAGAAGACCTGGATCTAAGTCCTGCCTTTCTCACATGCTGGTTTCATGACCCTGGGCAGGTCCCTTACCATCTCAATGCCCTAGAGCAGTGGTGTTAAACTCAAATAGAAATGGATCCCTGTGGGCCTGAGTTGACTTAGAAAACCACAGGCTAACATTATCTATGTTTTGTTGTTTATTTATTTTGTGGAACATTTCCCAATTGGTTGGCAGAACAGGCACTGGTCTGCATTGGTGAAGGTAGTTTTCCTCATCAGGAGTCCCCTATAGAAATTCAAAGGATTGGTCCAAAAGTCTTGATGAGGTTTTTCTGTTCTTGAAAACTTGTAATGTAGTAAGACTTCTAGGATACCTTGTCTATGTATGGAGCTAGAGCAGTTCATTTAGCCTTTCTTCCCTCCTATTGGTCTTCTGCTTTGCTTTTGTTTCTCTCATCTGTTCTCCATTTTCCTTCTGCTTGTCCTCTCTCTTTCCCAAGAGGCAACATGATGCTGCAAGGACCTAAATGCAGAGGTCCTGAGTTCACAACCCATCTTTGCCTCCTGCTTGCTGTGGACAAGTCACTTGACCTTTTGGGTCCGTTTGACTCATTTCTAAGAGAAGAAGGGGATTAAATGAAAGGACTTCAAAGTCACCTTCCAGCTCTAATATAGATATGGACTTCCTTTTTCCCTGTCCCATTCATCTTTCTTTTTCCCTTCCTTCTTCTCCTTTTCATTAGCTTAGTCTGCTCACTTCCTTGTCTCCATGACACACAAACCTGCCTTTTTGTTTGGAGTCAGGGAAGTAGGAACAGGGAAGAGAAGTCAGGGAAAGACAAAAGGCAATCTACCTTTTTCATTCCAGTCCTTGGAATATAGTAGTATTAATAACAACAATAACAATAATGACATTTGTATAATGCCTACTAGTGCCAGGCACTGCACTAAGAGATTTACAATTGTGATCTCATTAGATTCTCACAACAACCCTGGGAAGTAGGTCCTATTATTTTCCCCATCTTACAGGTGAGGAAACTGAGGCAAGTAGAAGCTAACTGATTTGCCCAAGGTTAAACAGCTAGTAAGTGTCTGAGGTTGGATTTGTAGTCAGATATTCCTGAGTTGAGGGTCAGTGCTCTATCCACCATGCCATCAGCTGACCCAGTGTCACAGGAAGTTTAGATTCCCTGGATGAAAAGGTAAATCCCATCTCTGCTTAAAAAAAAAAAAATCTAGTAGAGAGCAAAGTCTTGCTGACTCCTGATCTATGGAAAGGAAAATAGAGATGTAAAGCATTTATTCTCATTCTCCTTTGCTGATTCCTTTTCTCCTGCCATCCTCTTATATGCATTTTCCTTCTCCTCTCCCTTACTCTTCTCTCCTTCCTCCTCTTCCTTTCCCTTCACGTCTTTCCTTTCCCCTTCCCTCCTCCTGACCCTCATACTCTCCCTTTGTCTCTTCTCCTTTTCTCCCTTTTTCACCCTCCCCCTCCTCTCCTCTCCTTTCTTTCCTCCCTTTCTCTCCCTTTTCCTCTATCCCTCTTTCTTCATTCCTCCTTTGATACCCTTCTTTCCCTCTTACTCTCCCTTCCTTTCCTATCCTCCTTCCCTTCTTTTCTCACCTTCCCCCTCCTCTTTTCTCCTTCCCTTCCCTCCTCTCCCCTTCCCTCCATCCCTCTTTCTCCATTCCTCCTCTGATCCCCTTCCGTCCTTCTTACTCTTTTTTCCTCTCCTCTTTCTTATCCTCCTTTTTTTCTTGGCTTCTTTTCTCTTCTCTTCTCTCCTCTCTTTTCCTCTCCCTTTCCAGCTCCTTTTTGTGTATTATCTTCCCCTGTTAGAATGTAAGCACTTTAAGGGTAGGGATTATATTTCTTTTTGCTTCTGTTTGTATCCCCAGTGCTTAGCAGAGTGCCTGGTACATAGTAAAGGGATCCAGGAAGATATCATAGTGATGCCTCAGTTGGCTTTGGAGGGGAGAGGCATCACTGCCACATCTTCCTGGATCCCTTGCTTCTTGAATCTCTCTTGTCACTGTTTCTTTGAGGGCAGTACAAGGGAACAAGTAGCAATTGAGAGTTTACTGTGTGCCAGGCACTGTGCTGAATTTATATTCTAACAGGGGAAGGTGCTAAAGAGGGGAAGGGAAATGGAAATCCAGAAAATCAGAAGCAGAGAAAGGAGAGAAATGAAAGTTGACTGGACTGGTCCTACCCCCCCACCCCACCAAATAGCCATCTTGGGAGGAACCAGGCAGCAAAAGGAGAGGGCCAGCATGGCACAGTGATGGTCAAGAGTGAGAAGGCCACACTGGAGGCTAGATGAAGCAGGACAAGGAAAGTTCTAGGGTGACACTGCAGCTGAGGAAGAGGAGCACAGTCCAGAAAGTCAGAAGCTGTGGCCTTTAAAGAGGTTCGAGAGACGTAATTTTTGGGTGATTTAATTATTTTATTAATAATGCCAGCATTTTTATTAATAAAAGGATGGTCATTTAGCCACCTCTCTCTTAGACCAAAGACAATCATGGTGGTAGGCTCATGGTTTATAAGCCCATTGGAAGAGGGGTGGTCCTGAGGGTGGCAATCAATTGTTAATGAGATAATTGAATATTACAATGAGGGGATGGACCTATTCAAATGAACTTTGATTATGTCATTTAATTCTAAATTATGCTTAGCCATAGGCAATCTATTCAAAGAATCCAGACCTGAGTAGAGCACAATGGCTTCTCCACCTGGATGGGGTCTGAACAAGAAAGCTAGTCCAATCTCATTGTCAGTAATGCCCTTCAAACTTTTAAACTTTTAAAATCAGGACTTTAGAAAAAGGGGACAACTCTGAGTCTCCCCTAAATCGTTGGTTATTAATAATCATTTCTCTCAAAGCAGAGGTATGAGAGACTGATTTGTCTTTTTGTCTTTGTATCTTCAGCCTTCAGAACAATGCCTGATACATAGTAGTTCCTTAATAAATACTTATTGATTAATTGACTTCTGTGCATCCACCTTGCATTTTATGTAGCCAGTGGTCCAAACAATTCTGGACCTTTTCAGACTTAGACTTAATTTGTGGAAGATTATAATGCTAAGTCACCTGGCTGGCCTGCCACCCAGATAGAAAATTGGAAATGTGCAAAGTTAACACAAGTCTAAGTGCTCAGTTGACTGTCATGTTAGCAGGCTCAGAAACCTCCAATCTCTCATTCCAGTGACGGAGAGAGGGCTTGCTCTTGCCTTTCCCGGTAGAGATGTGCTTCGAAACAAATATATTTGGGGAGAAGAGAAATGAGATCAGTTGGTTTGGGAAATGTGTACTGAGGTTGCCTTCTGTCACTTTACTTTTTGTTCTGGTTGTGCTCAAATATTGCTGTATGTTTGTATTTTTGATCTCTTCTCGCTAGCCAATCAGATGATAAGCTAGAGGGCAGACATGGTCCTGCTCGGAGTTGGCACTTGGAGCTGTTATTGAGAGTTTGGTGAATTAAATAGAAATTTTCTTGCAAAGATACACCAACCTTTCTGTTGGGCGGAAGAGAACAGAGTGCCATAAGCCAGTCAAGAGCAGGAGGGCATGTTGTCTTGCAGGATATAGCTGGATATAAAAGTCACTCAAGTGGTTTGCAAAGGCCTCATTTTCATAATTGTTTCCACATTACAGGCTAGTCTGGTATTTTCTCAGAGAACCATGTTCTGGGAGAGTCTAAATGAAGGCTTTGCTCACGCAGCTTTCATTTGGGCGCCATATATAGACTTTCCAAACCATCATTTTATGAAGTCTTTAATTGCCCAACTCTGACATTCTGGTAACACCCTGTGTCTTTAGCAGCTTTAGATGGCACTGGATCAGTCTGGTCAAGCCTTCTGAGTCTTTCAGTATCTTTTAAAAAAAAATAAGTTTAGCAATTGGCAGGATTCAAGTTTGCCTACTAAGTATTTTAGTAAAGGTGGGATTTTTAATATTATACAGAAACACACAAAATATTTAGAAATCAAATAGAATTCCCAAAAAGAAGTCAATCCACAAAGTTCCACAGTTTAATGATAATAATAACTAGCATTTATACAGTGCTTTATGATTGGCCAATTGTTTTATAATCCTAATGTTCACAAACAACCCTGTGGGGGTAGGTGCTATATGCTAGTCATAATGAGTTATTTATATATTTATAGAAATATAAATTTAAATGTGAAAAGTATATTTATGTATCTTATGTATTTTTAATATATAATCATACAACATATTTAAAATAAATTTATGTAGTTATATAAATGCTAAATACTAGCTGTACATCATTTATGTATTTATAGAAATGTTTTAAAAAGTTTTATTTTGTTGCTGTTTTTCAGTCATGTCTGACTCTTCATGACCCCATTTGGGGTTTTCTTGGTAGAGATACTGGAGTGATCTACCATTTCATTCTCCAGCTCATCTTACAGATGAGGAAACTGAGGCAGTCAGGGTGAAGTGACTTGCCCAGGGTCATATAGCTAGTGTTTGAGGCCAAACTCAGGAACTCATATTCCTTACTTCAGGCTCAGTACTCTGTCCACTATACCACGTGACTGCCCTGTATAGAAGTGTTTACATAAATTTAAATTATATCAACAAAATGTAAACCTATGTAACTTGTATACTTATGAATATATGATAGTATATAATTTGTATATTCAAAGTAAATTTAGTTATATAAATGCTGAGAATGAGACCTATTTATATACTTATATAAATGTTTGCATAAATATCCAAATGTATATTTATATAAATTATATATTTATAAAGATATAACTGTATGTAAACTTGTATTTAAATAAACTGATAATTGTATGAGTGCTAAATGCTAAATGTAATGAGAGTTTTATGTATCTAATATATTTATATAATATAAATTATAAAATTATATTTGTAGAAATTATATACTTATAAATACATAATTATACATAAACTTGTATATTTAAAACAAATTTATATTTCCACATAAATGTTAAATACTACCTATGATGAGTTATTTATATATTTAAACAAATATTTGAACAAATTTTAATTTTATAAACAAAATAACTATATATTACATATTTATAAGTATATAATTTTATGTAAACTTATTTATAAGCAGTTTGTATTATATAAATGTTAACTATAATGAGAATTATTTAGCATGTAAGTAGTTATAGTAGATAATATAATTATCAGATCATTCTGTTTTCATCTTTCTGTTGTCATTGTGACCATTTACATCCTCTAAGTTTTGGATTTGTGCTTAAGTTTGAAAGTACTCAACAACCACTTCACTGTCAATGGAGATATTTAATTGACTTTTAAGTCACACACACACACACACACACAAGCTCTTAAAATATGTTTTCAACATAGTGGGGAAAGCGTTGTATGTACAGCAAGAAGTCATTCTTTTGTCATAAATGACTGATTCTATGGAAACTCTTTGCCTTGATAATTTTTTGGTGAACAAAGCTAGTCATTATTGTTATTATTTATTTAGTACTCTAATAAACATGTTTGGCATCCAGCAGAGTAGAATATGAAGGAAAAATGTAGAAGCCTGGGTCATAGGAATTTCCTTTATTCATTTTCCTTTCTTTGTGATGATGCCTTGTAGTACCAAATTTTTCTTTCTGTCTCTCCCTTTCCCTTTCCCTCTTTCTTTCTCTCTCTCTCTCCCCCTTTTTACCTCACTCTCTCTTTCCTCCACCCCCGTCTGTCTGTCCGTCTGTCTCTCTCTCACACACACACACACACACACACACACACACACACACACACACACAC
>NW_020954581.1:1796345-1815033 GCF_900497805.2 Vombatus ursinus
CACACACACACACACACACACACACACACACACACACACACACACACACACACACACAGTGACTGTATCTTAACAGACCAGAAATAACATTATTCATGTGGGAGTTATATCAGAATATCTGTCTGTGTGCAGTCAGATCACTGGCTGGTTAGAGCAAAGGTCAAAATTAACATGAAATTAGAAGAAAATATAATGATGATAAGTTACAGCCTGTACTTTCAATAGCTCCAGCCCGACCTATTTAAATAACCTGTGGACTGTGACAAATAGCAAATGGTTAAATACAAAAACATAGACTTTTGTTTATTGCTGTCTCTTGGGGAAGTATAACAATCATAAAACAATTGCCATAACACAGGAGCCGAAAAAGCCCAGAAATTGCTGCGGTCAGCAAATGCTTGACCTTGCCAAGCAGAGGGACATCAAAGCCAAAAGCAACATTTTTTAACGGTGTAATCTCTTGCAAAACATTATAGAGGAGGTTGGGGGAAGGTGATGAGTAATATCTCACAATACAGAGGAAAGAGGTGGAAATGTAGGCATACGTACTCAGGTATCCTGAGTGTTCCTAGGTGTACCTAATGTCTCAAATTTGGTATTTTATAACTCCCTTTGTATTTTTAGTTTTTAATTAAATAATTAAGTTTAATTGTTTTAGTTTCTTTAGTTTGATGAATAAAAATGGCATCCTTTGTTTTTGAGTAGCTGATAAATAGCCTAAAAAAAAAAAAAGTCCCCCCTGCACACCTGTATGCTGTAATGCTCAAATGAGATAATGTATATAAAGTGTTTTGCAGATCTGTTTTTATACATGTATCTATGGTGTCCCAAAAGTCTTGGAGTATGTACATATGTCTATATGTTTAGACATGTACATAAACTACATCTACATAGATATACTATGTCTACATAGACACCTCTATACTATGTCTACATAGATACATATATACACATATATCTATGGTGTCCCAAAGGCCTTAGGTTTGAAGCTTTAAAGGTTAAAACTGCCCTAAGACTTTGGGACATGCTGTATAAATGTCAGTTATTAGTATTATTGCTGGTATTCTTATTATAGCCTCTGTAACCAGACGCTACTGTAAAACTTCCTGATCATTTTTACTGAAACACATGCTTTCAAAGGTGATGAGTTTTTGTTTCTTATGGGGATAGTGAGGTTTGAAGATTAATGAAGTGAAAAACATTGAGGTTTTATTCCATCATGTAATTACAAATTTTAAGGACCACAGCTTAAATGCTAAGATATATTTGGAAACAAGCTTCTTTGATCCTAGTTTCTGGGATAGACTTTGTTAGTTCTTAAGCCTTGCCAACGCATGAAGCCTTGACGTATTTTTACTCTGGGAAAACAGACCTGGGTTTAAAAGTAAATGTAAAATCAGAAATGTGTTTCTTCTATTGGAGTATGTGGAGTAATAATAATAATTGACATTTATATAGGTTAAAATACTTTATTTACATGAGCTCAGCAACTCTGGGAAGTTGTTTAATTGTTCAGATATATCTCATTCTCCGTGACCTTATGGACTATAGCATGCCGGGCTCTTCTGTCTTCCACTAGCTCCTGAAGTCTATGCAAGTTTATGTTCATTGTTTGCATGACACTATCCATTTCATCCTCTGCTGTCCTCTTTTCCTTTTGCCTTCAATCTTTCCTAACATCAGGGTCTTTTCCAATGAGTCCCATCTTCTCATTAGATGATCAAAGTATTTAAGCTTCAGTATTTGACCTTCCAGTAAATAGTCTGAATTAACTTAAGTATTGACTGATTTGATCTCCTTGCTGTCTAGGGAACTCTTAAAAGTCTTCTCCAGCACCACAATTCGAAAGCATCAATTCTGTGGTGCTCATCTTTCCTTAGAATCCAACTCTCACAGCCATACATTACTACTGAAGAGCCAAAGCTTTGACTCTATAGATCTTTGTTGGCAAGGTGATGCCTCTGCTTTTTAGTATACTGTCCGGATTTGCCATAGCTGTCCTTCCAAGGAGCGAGTGTCTTTTAATTTCATGGTGGCAGGTGCCATCTGCAGTGATCTTTAGCTCTCTTTAATTCCTGCTCAAAGTCATTGTAACCTGAGTTTATTTATTGTACTTTTTAGTAAAACCACAAAAAGTTAGTGTCTCTCACTCTATCCAGAGGCACATAAATTGCCAAGGTAGATCTTTGCCTAAAAAACAATAATTATTCTGAAAAAAGGTCTAGTGGGTTTAGATCATGCAATCTTGGACTATGTGAAGAGTGGCAAGCTTCCCTGAATTAGGGGGTAATGGTCTCTTTGTACCCTTACCTGATCATTCCACATTTGGAGTATTAGGTTCCATTTTGGCCATTACATTTGGGAAGGTCATTGATAATCAGAGAGCATCCAGATCGTGGCCATCGGGAAGACCTATGGCCTTGAGTCCATGTCAAATGAGGAGAGGTTCAAGGAACTAGGGACTTTTAGCCTTGAGAAGACACAGTAAGGCATCAGGATACCTAAAATCTTGGATCTGATGGGCTGTCATTGGAAAGAGGAATTTAATTTTTTCTTCTTGGACCCAAAGGAGAGAACCATGAAGGGAAGGGGAAGAAAATAAGCATTCATTTAATAGCACTTACTATGTGCCAGGAACTGTGCTTTATAAATATTCTTATTTGATGAATAGGTGGAAGTTGTGAAGACGCAAACTTAGGCTTGTCAGGAAAACCTTTCTCTTTTTAATATATTATTCCCCCCTCCCCAATTACATGTAAAAACAATTTTTCATTCAGAATAATTTCTTAATATTTTATTTTTCCCCAATTACAAGTTAAGAAAATTTTTAATATTTTTTTTTTAAATTTTGAGTTCCAAATTCTCTCCCTCCCTCATTGAGAAAGAAAGCAATTTGACATAGGTTATACATGTGCAGTCATATAAAACACATTTCCATATTAAATCATATTGTGAAAGAAAACAGACAAAAAAAAAACCCAAGAAAAATAAAAGTAAAAAAAAATTATTCCTCGATCTGCATTCAGACTCCATAGGCGCTTTCTCTGGATTTAGATAGCATTTTTCATCATAAATCCTTAGGAACTGTCTTGGGTCATTGTATTAATGAGAATAGCTGAGTCATTCTGCAGCTAATCATTGTACAGTGTTGCTGTTACTGTGTACATTCTTCTCCTGGTTCTGCTCACTTCACTTTGCATCAGTTCATGTAACTCTGGGAAAATGTTTCTAACGGAGCTATCCAGAGGCAGCTTGGTATGGTAGGAATGGTACTTATTTGATGTCATTGTAGATTGAGTTGGAAGGAACCTTGGTCAAGGCCCCTGTTAGGTTGTGAGCTCCCTGAGGGCAGGACTGTCTTGTGCCTCCTGTTGAATTTCCAGCTCTGGTTGGCTATGAGATCAATGAAATCAATCATAACTCTTCTATTAAAGTTGTGGTTGCTATTGTGGCATCATTTGTAGTGTGATCAGTATGTTGGACATCCCTATTAACATGCCATACCAGCCCAAGGACCCTCTCCAAAATGGTCCTCGATACCTGGGATGCCACATTAACAAGCTGGAGCTCATTTGGAGGAGAATGACTAGCATGGTGAAGGCACCAGAAACCATAGCTTATGAGGATGTTTAGCCTGGAAGACTCCTTGTCAAAGTTATTGTGGATGGGATTGTTGGGTTCGGAGGTACTCCACTGCAGAGAAAGGGATGCTACATTTGGAATCAGTAAACCTGGGTTTGAATCTTGACTCTGATACCACTTGTGTGATCTTGGGCAGGTGACTTAACTGTCTGTGGACTCAGTTTCTTAATCTGTAAAATGAAGTGATTGGACTCCACGGCCTTTGAGACACCTTCCAGGTCTAGGTTTATGACCCTATGAGAAGGTCTTTATATGGCTCTATGTCCAATTCTTTTGCTTAAAAAATCTTGATAAATGCTTTGTGATTCTGGGGGAGATGAGCGTTACTTACAAACACAAATTTAAAACAAAGAACCAATGTAGAGAAGGAAAGGGAAGCTTTTATTAGGGCGGGAGGGACTGAGGTTCCTCAGGACCTATGGGGGAAATGTCATTGGCTCATCTGAGACACAGTTGTTTGCATGTTGACTCCCTCGTTAGATTGGGAGCTCCTCAAGGGCAGGAACTGTCTTTTGCCTCTTTTTGTATCCCTGTGCTGAGCACAGGGCCTGTTACATAGTATGTACTTAATAAATGTTTATTGATTGGGTTCCACTACCTTTGACCAGGTAAGATCATGCCTGTCATTGGCTGTCTGTCCTTTGATTAGAGTGGATACAGTGGATAAATGAGAAAGGTGCTTGGGCAAGCTGCTAAGAGGAACATTCTGATATGTTGATGGGCACTAGCTAGCATGGTGCCTTGCATATAGGAGACACTTAATAAGTGCTTGTGATTGGTTTGGAGTAGGATTGTTTTCCGTAGCACCGTGGTTGTTTTCAAGGTTCAGAAATCTTGATCTGTGGCTCCCTCCCTTAAATGTCTTCCATAAGGAATGGTTAGTAATATCTCTCTTATCCAAAATTATTACCAAAAATAACTAAAGGAGATACATTACCATCTTGCTTCCTGTACCCTAAGGACTCAGCTGTTATCTCAGTGCTTGGCACACAGTAGGCATTTAATAAATATTTATTGACTGGTTGACCAGTAGGCCTTTCCATCTGACATAGAGCTGAAATGTATATGTGTTTTCTCTCCCTATTGTAATGTGAGCTCCTTGAGAGCAGGGATTATCTTAATATCAAACAAGAAACATTTATTAAATACCTATTGTGCCAGACACTGTGTGAAGCACTGGGGACACAAAAAGAGGCAAAAGACAGTTCCTGCCTTCAAGGAGCTTACAATCTGATCTTGCTTTTCTGTGTGTATCCTCCTTTACACAGAGTGTTTCATCTTTTTAACTTGTTCATTTGTTCATTCTTCTATACTGATATTCTTTTTTTTTTTGTTGTTGTTGTTATTGCCCCATTTCCTTCCTAGGCTCTCCAGCCCTCTTCCATAATGAATGAGTGCCACTATGATAAACGCATGGACTTCTTCTATAACATGAGCAACGCCGATACTGCAGACGAATGGACGGGGACCAATCTTGTGATTGTTCTCTGCTTTGGGACCTTCTTCTGCCTGTTTATCTTTATTTCTAATTCTCTGGTCATCGCGGCTGTGGTCAAGAACAGAAAGTTTCATTTTCCCTTCTACTACCTGCTGGCTAACCTCGCCGCTGCAGACTTCTTTGCTGGCATCGCCTATGTGTTCCTCATGTTCAACACCGGTCCTGTCTCCAAAACACTGACCGTCAACCGTTGGTTTCTGCGCCAGGGGCTCCTGGACACCAGCTTGACGGCCTCTCTGACAAATCTGCTGGTCATTGCAGTGGAGAGGCACATGTCCATCATGAGAATGAGAGTCCATAGTAATCTGACCAAGAAGAGGGTGACACTGCTGATCCTGCTCATCTGGGCTATCGCGATATTCATGGGGGCAGTCCCCACACTTGGCTGGAACTGCCTATGTGACATCTCTACTTGCTCCTCCTTGGCTCCCATTTATAGCAGGAGTTACCTCATTTTCTGGACAGTGTCCAACCTCGTGGCCTTCTTCATCATGGTGGTGGTGTACCTGCGTATCTACATGTATGTGAAGAGGAAGACCAACGTCTTGTCCCCACACACGAGTGGGTCCATCAGCCGCCGACGGACACCGATGAAGCTCATGAAGACAGTTATGACTGTCTTAGGTAAGAGAACGAGCCAAAGGCAAGTCTACTATGACTAATTTAGTGGGAAAGGGAGTCCTGTGATAGAGTGCTTCTCTCCCAATTGCAAAACTTTCTGCCCATAAGTAACAGAAATGGGTTTGTTGTTACGTGAGATGTGTTCTGTTGTTTCCCAGTTACACAGGCCATTTCTCAAGATGATAATGGTGACAGATGCCAAGAATGACCAAGTTATTGCAATGACATTAATAATAACTTATGTTTAAGTAGCATTATAAGATTTTCAAAGCACTTTACATATGTTTTCTCACTCGATTCTTACAGAAACTCTTGCGAAGTAGGTACCATGAGTAGTTTTATATTCCTTTTACAGACAAGGAAACTGAGGCTCAGAAAGCTTAAGTGACTTGCCCAGTGTTATATAGCCAATAAATGGCTAAAGCTGGATTTGAACCCAGGTTTTCCTCACTCCAAGACCAGCACTTGTCCACTATACCACCTTGTATTTTTGCATAAGAAATGCTTCCTAGAGAACCCATGGATTGTATGGAGTGGTGCATAGGCCATAAAAGGAATGCTAAGAGGCAGCTAGACAGTGCAACGGATAGCTCATTGAACCTGGAGTCAGAAAGACCTGAAGTCAAATCCAGCTCCAGACACTTATTGGCTGTGTGACCATGGGCAAGTCACTTAATCTCTGCCTGCCATGGTTCTTTTATTTATAAAATGGGGATAATGATAGCACCTACCTCTCAGGGTTGTTGCATGAGAATAAAAGTGAGATAATATTGTAAAGCACTTTACAAACCTTAAAATGCTCCATAAATGCTTGCTAGTATTATCATTTATGTTTTCTTTAGTATCCAGCTGGCAGCATTTTGGAGTCAGAGACTTCAGAATATAATTGTTATAAAAACACTGCACATTTAGGAAATGCTGATGCAGTTGGTGATTTATTCAAACCTTTATTCTTTTCTTTGCTCAAACTAAGATTCCTGGGCTCTAGTCCCAACTCTGTCATTAACCAGCTCTTCAACTCAGGTATGCTAGTTTCCAGGTATGCAATTCCTGTAAGATAAAAGGATTGGATATGGAAAATCTCTGTTGCTGTTTCTCATTAGAGCTTCTCATTATCCATTAGAAACTTCACCGGAACATGGACAGGAACAAGTGAAAAAAATAAGATTAAAATCATTTTTCCCCCATGATTTTAGAAGATTTATCCTTAGGGGGGGTTGAAGTTTTTGTTTAAAAAGTGAGGTATGGGAATGATTGGTAGGTTTTAGACACCAGATAGCATAGATATTCAGTTTTGGGACCCAAGACAAGCACCACAAAATGGTCCATAGGCTAGATGTAAGAGAGGCCTCAGAGGAGGACCCCAGGACTTGAGGATCCTTGTGGGGGAGGATGAAAAGTTCCAGTAGTGCTGGCTTTTAGAGGATGGAACAGCCTGGAACCTGGCTGAAGGTATAAAAACACAATCAGCATCCTCTGAGTTTTGACATCCTGGGACAAAGTCCTGCTTGCCTCATCCTCGTTACAGTTCCATGGATAAGTGAGCATTGGCCATGGGGTGATTTGTTTTCAAATATCCCATTTATCCTCTGACATTAAACCTTGTCATATTCAGTGAAGTAGAGATAGGTTAAAACATAAAGGAAAGCTAGAGATAAGGGAATTAAGAAGGCTTATTAAACATTCCAGAGTTCCTCAGTGGAGGAAAGCTTATCTCTGTCCTCAGTTTCTCATTTAAATGAATCTGGGAAAGGGGAAAAAAATTTTGGTGTGTGTTTTATTGGGGAAGGAACTGATCAGAATAAACAAGAAAGTTGGTGAATGAGATAAGAGAAGTTGTGGGATGGAAGTAGGAGGAAGTGGGAAAATTTGGTTGATGATGGGAGAAGTTTGGTTTTTGGAGGAACAGAGGAAATTTTCTAGTGGCTGGACAGAGGGATCTGGCAAAGGATGAGTCATGGAAGAATGGAGGAAATGAAATTGAGGAGCCATGTCATCTGGCTCATTCAGATTTCTCTCTCCTTTTCCAACTCCATAGGATCATGGCAGGTGTTGTCAGAGCCCTCAAAGACTGGCTAATCCAAACTTTACACAAAGATATTCTTGCAAAACTATTTGCTGACATTTTATGTAGCGTTCGTGGTTTACAAAGAAAGTTCTTGTAGACATCAGCCCATTCGAACCTCCCGATGAAGGAGACGTTATTGGTATCGATTGCCATTTTATAGATGAAGAAACTGAATTTTAGGGACATTCAGTGACTTGCCTATTTTTTAACGAGCTGGCATATTTTGGAGGTGGAATTCAAACCTCAGTTTTCCAAGTCCGACCTGATGTCTACCACACCAGGCTGCTCAAGCATGTTATCCAATGAGTGGTAAAGCACAAGGCCTTTGCTTGAAGATGTGGGGTGACACCCCTCCCCCACTTCCCAAAGAAGCCCATGCTCCTGTAGAGTAACTCTAATTATGGGAAGTTTGTCCTCTCATAAAGCTCTCCTATGACGTTTGGTTCCTGGTTCTACTCTTTGGGACCAAACCAAAAGAAGATTTCATCCTACTTTTACCAGACAACCTTTCACATATTTGAATGTAGCTACTATATTCCTCCCTTTTCCTCTTCAAGTCAACCATCCCTCAGATCCCTTAATGAAACCTCATATACCATGAGCTTCACCATCCTGGTTACTGTCCTCTGAATACCTTCAAGTTCATCAATGACCTCCTTAAAATGGAGTATCCAGAGCCAGCGAGGAGGCACAGTGGATAGAGCACTGGCCCTGGAGTCAGGAGGACCTGAGTTCAAATCTGGCCTTAGACACCTGACACTTACTAGCTGTGTGACTCTGGGTAAGTCACTTAACCCCACTACCTAGCCAACAATAATAATAATAATAAAAATAAAATGTAGTATCCAGACCTTAATATAGTCCCAGTTGTAGTTGGACCAGGAGAGAGATGATCGTCTCTTAACATAGCCCACGATCATGTTGGCTTTTTGGGTTATTATATCATGCTATCTTGAGTTTGCTCTCTACTAAAACTTCCAGCTCTTTTTCAGATGAACTACTCTCAAGTCATGATTCTTTTGTCTTATACTTGTGAAGTTGGTTCTTTGAACCAAAATGTAAGACTTTACATTTAAAACTATGACTTTCATCTTGGAATCATAGGCCAAGAGTTAGAAGGGACCTCTTTGGATTTGGTCTAGTGAGAAGCCTGTGAAGGTCTTTTGAGATTCTGATTCCATCATCAAGTTTGTTACTTCCAGCTTTGAGCCGTCTCTGCATGACATTTATGGGCATGACATTTATGCCTTTGTCTAAATCACTGATAAAAATGGAAAGCAGTACAGGGCCAAGCAGCAAGTTTACTTTAATGGTTTTATCATTTTTAGATTCTACTGCATGACATAGTAGAATAAACACTGACTCTAGAGTGAGAAGTCTTGGATTCAAATCCACATCCTGTTGTTCATCTGTGTGATTTTAGGCAAATCACTAAGTTTCCTGGGCCTCGGTTTCCTCACCTTTAAAATGAGAAGATTAAACTTGGTGACCTCTAATGGCCTTTCCAATTCTAAATTAGGATTCTGTGATTCCTTTTGTGAAAAAGTCAGGACGTCATTTGTCCTTATTCAACCCCTTGGTATATTTCCCATTCTCTGACCTTTCAAAGATCACAGACAGTGACTCAGCAGTCATATTTGCCCCTTCTTTCAGTACCCAGGGATACAGTTTGTCTGGGCTTGTTAATTTGAACTCATCAGATCAGCTGGTTTCTCTTTTACTATTTCTCTCTGTGTTGTAAGATCAAACCTATATTACCAGAAATTAGACCTGGATTCTACTCCCAGTGCTCTCACTAATGAGCTGTGTGACCTTAAGGCTCAGTTTCTTCATCTGTAAAATGAGGGGGCTGAACAAGATGATTTCTTCTATCCTTTTCAGCTTCTAAACTCGATGTTTCTACTCCAGGCAATTAAAGAGAGTGGGTGGGAAGTAAAATATGTCTGTGCATGATGTGTCACTGGGGAAACCGCCAACACAAAATGTCCAGGATTGTCAAAATATTCAAGACCTATAGTTTCCAACTGATGGTAGGTAGGAGTAGAAGGCCATGCCTTGATTGATTGAATAAAATATGTTTACATTTACTAAGAACAACATACCTCACATAATGTGCTAATATTCCAGTGGTGCTGTGATCTCATCAACGTGAGTATTCTCTTTAACCATCCAACCTGTGCAACTTTTGTCTGTGCCCTCTAACACAAATAGTCTACCTATTGTGTGTGGGGCCTTCTTCTAGTTATTTGGTCCCATTTTAGGAAGAAAAAAATTCTCATGAGTTTCCTGTCACTATGTTGTCAGTTAACAAGTCCCTGAAATGTGCCAGGTACATTGCTAAGCCCTTGGCTTGTAGCTTTTTCAAGTTAAATAATTTGCCATCTGTTTGGTAGCTGATGTTGATGCCGTTTTTGTCTTTATTGTCTGATAATATCACTGAAAACTTCATGGTAAAAAAAAGCATGGGAGCAAGCACATAGCCCTGCTTCCACTCCATTGGTGACTAGGAAAGTTTCAGAGCATCTTCTATGGGCTAAGCACTGGGGATACAAAGGAGGGCAGAAAAACCCTGCCCACAAGGAGCTCACATTCTATTCCTTATTTATTTGGTATGTTCTGATCTCTGTATTTTGTCTTACAAATTAGATCGTAAACTCCTTGAAGGCAGGTCCTCTTTATGCTTTTTTATTTGTTTGCCCCGCGCTTAGCACAATGCCACAAAGTTAGCACAAAAGAAATGCTTGTGGATTGATTGATTAATTCTATTAGTAAATAGTACACCCAAGATATATAGTGTATGACTGGAGAGTAACGTCAGAGGGAAGGCACTAACAGTGGGGGGGTTGGGGAGAGGGAGAAAATGAACAGACCAAGAAAAGCTGCCTGTAGAAAGTGACTATTGACCTGATTCTCAAGAAAAGCCAAGGAGAGGTCAAGAATTCAGTAGCAAAAAAGGCAGAGACTCAGGTAGAATGTCATATGGCTTGCAAGGATGCCACCAAAGCTCGATCGTAGGCTGTGTAGAGAGGAGGAAAGCAGAAGACTAGAAAGGTTAAGAGGGGTCAAGTCATAAAGGCTTTATGTGCTAGGACTTTATTTTTTAAAAATTTTATTATTTATTTATTGAAAACTTTTTCTTTTTAAAATTTTGAGTTCCAAATTCTCTCCCAACCTCTGACCTCTCCCCCATCACCAAGAAGACGAGCAATATGATATTAATTATACATGTGAAGTCATGCAAAACATTTCTACATTAGCCATATTTTTTTTAAAGCAAGAAAAAATAAAGTGAGAAAACTATACTTCAATTAGCTCTCAGTTCATCAGTTCTCTCTTTGGAGGTGACTAGTATTTTTTCATCATTACAGTCTCTTAGTCTTCATAGAGGTCAGGAAGGACAAAGATTGAGAAAAGGCCGTTAGATTTGATGATTAGGTAATTAAGATTCGTGGTAACTTAGCAGAGGGAAGTTTCAGTTGAATGATGAGGTCTTAGATAGTTCAAAGTCAATATGAAGTTGAACTGATTTTTGTTTTTAAACTTATCTTGTTCTCACATGACTTCAATACTCAAATGAAAGTTTTACATAACCTTTGTACTGATCTGCCTCTTAATAAATTTGTGGTAGGTGCTCTTCATGAACCAGGGGGCACAACTTCATTAGGAATGATATAATCAGTCAATAAAGGGTTGTTATTAAGTGTGAACATGAATGCAGTAATGTAGTAGATGCTTGGTGCATTAAAAACAGCATAAACCTTTTGGGGATGGAATAAATCAGGTCTAATAGGGTCCCTTACAGCTTTAAAATTTGAAGATTCTGTGGTCTTTATGCCTAAAAGAGGTCACACTCTGACAGCACGAAACTCTTAGAAAATAATGTAAGAGAATGAATCAATAAGCATCATTAGGTGCTTACTATGAGTCAGGTACAATACTAAGCTCTGGAGATGCAAACAAGGAAAAAACTGTCCCCTGTTCTCGAGAAATTTACCATCTAATGGGGAGAAAATGTATACATAGATATATATAAAATACATACTGAGAAATAGAAAGTAACCTCAGAGGGGGAGCTGGTCTGAATTATGTCTAGGAAGCAGTGCAGTGATACTAATGGGTCCAGAAGTCTGTAGATGGGTGCCCAAAGTCTAATGGCTAACATTTAGATACAGCTTTAAGATTTGCAAAACCCTTTGCATACATTACATCATTTCAACCTCACAACAACCTTGTAAGGTAGGCAGCTTAAGTATCGTAATACCAATTTTCTAGGTTAAGATCATAGGATGGACAGATCTACGAGAGGGAAGGAGACCTTTCAGGTTATCTTATCCAGCCCCATATTTTACAGAAGAGAAATGGAAGTCCAGAAATGTTAAGTGACTTATTCACAGTCACACAGGTCATTGTCGGTGTGGTTGAATTGTTTTAGTCATGTCCAACTCTTCCATGACCCCATTTGGGGTTTTCTTGATACTGGAATATTTTGCATTTCCTCCTCCAGCTCATTTTACAGATGAAAAAACTGAGGCAAAGAGGGTTAAGTGACTTGCCCAAGGTCACACAACTAATAAGTGTCTGAGGCTGAATTTGAACTCAGGTCGTTCTGACTGCTCTATCCACTGTGCCACCTAACTAGGTCAAATGGGTAGTAAGTAGCATAGGTCAGCCTTGAACCCAAGTCCTTTGACTGCCCTTTCCATGACTACCCCGTTGCATGAAGGCTTAGAAAGGTAGTTTGTTCATGATTACAGTTAGAACTTCTGAGTTCAAATCCCAATGCTTTAAACCAGTGGTGTTAAACACAATAGAAATGAGGCCAACCCATGCACCAGGATCTCTGCTGGTTGCATATTGATTTTGTTTTAAAATATAATGTTATCTATGTTCTATTGTATTTTTATTTGTTAAATATTTCCCATTTACATTTTAATCTGTTTTGACCTACCACATGTTTGACATCTCTATTCTAGTATAGGAAGTCTCAAACTTTTTGGTCCCAGGACCCCTTTATATTTTTAAAAATTATTGAGAACCCCCTAGAGTTTTTGTTTATGTGGTTTATGTTGATTGACATTTACCATATTAGAAATTGAAATACTTTAGTATTATTGTTTTTAATATTTGTGTATATAGTATTTTAGTATATTTATATGTGATATTTACATGTAATATATAGTATATATTTTATATATGGGGCAGTTAAGTGGCACAGTGGATAGAGTGATGGGTCTGGAGTCAGGAAGACTCATCTCCCTGGTTCAAATCTGGTTTCAGACACTTATTAGCTGTATGACCAGAACAAGTCACTTAAACCTATTTGCCTCAGTTTCCTTATCTGTAAAAGGAGCTGGAGAAGGAAATGACAAATGACAAGTCCAATATCTTTGCCAAGAAAACCTCAAATAGGGTCTTGAAGAATCAGACATGACTGAAACAACTGAACAACAGAAGCAAGATATTTTATCAATAGTATCATATATATTTATTATTATTTGACCTTATGGACCCTCTAAAAGTAAATGTGTATGGGGTCCCAAACCACACCTTGAGAACTGCTGTGGTGGAATGTCTCTACCATAGCCAGATTGTACATTTGAAGATTTTTGAATTTTTCACCTATGTCCGGTGGGGGAAAGATAATAAGTTCTGTTTTGGACATACTGAGTTTGAGATGCCTATGAAACATCCCATTCAGGATGTCCAAAGAGGAAGTTGATGATGTAAGACTGGAATTTAGGACAAGGTTAAGGCTGGATTTATAGATGTGGGAAATATCTGCATAGAGATAATAATTGAATCTTTGGTAACTGATGAGATCACCAAGTGAGATCGTCAAGGGATCATTGGGTGGACTGAATCACTGAACATGGATTGAGTCAAGATCCCACCTCCTACATTTTCTAGGAGTGTAAAGCATTCTTTAGCTTTTCATTTCCTCATGTGCAATGTGGAAATAATAATAGTACTTACCTCACTGGGTGGAGTTTTGAAGTTCAAGTGTGATAGTGAAAGTTGAATATGTATTATGCAAATGTACGGCCCTTGTTATTTTTTCAGACTGAGTAGCTGACACAGCTCTCTCTGTGAGAGTTGGGAGCCAATACTCCAAGATATATAGGTGGCTAGAACATTTATCAAGCACTTGTAATGTTCTACCAGGGTTGGGGTACCTGTGCCCTCCAGGCCACATGTATCACTCCAGGTCCTCAAGTGTGACTCTTTGACTGAATCCAAACTTCACAGAACAGATTCAGTCAAAGGGCAGCACTTGAGGACCTAGAGGGTCACATGTGGCCTCAAGGCTGCCGGTTCACCACCCCTGTCTAGGCATTGTACTAAGCAAGTACCAGGGATGGCAAAGATGAGCAAACAAGACAATCCCTGCTTCCTAGGACCGTACATTTTAATGGGGGAAGGGAACTGGAAGTCGAGGGTGGGGGCCTGTGGAGTGGATTGGAGGCCTCTTTCAGGCTAGAATAATTCTGAAAAGTCACCAGGAGTGGGATCCAAGGTTCCCAAGTGGGAGGGAGATAAGGAGAATGGCAACTATGGTGTAGTATGAATGAATGAAAAAAAAAAAAAAAGCATTTCTTAAGGGCCTGCCACTTGCCTGGGTCCATGCTAATTGCTGGGGGTAAAAATACCGTCTAGTCTTGCCCTCAGGGAGCTTACATTTCATTGGAGAATGCCTCGCAGATTGGGGAAGGGTGATCAGGGAAGGGTGCTACAGTCAACAGTGTTGGCCTCTCAGTATTTGGCTGCAGCTGGGGCAAGAGGCTGCTTTTCACACAGAAAGATGCAGGGTTCTGTGTGCCTGTTCTGAAGCATCTCTTGCCATCCGGACAAGCCTTTCCCTTTCCCTTACTGTCCCCAGCACCTGAACTTCTTCCTTTGCCATCTTCTTACCCAGGGGGATAAGACAGACCACATCTCGGCCTCTATGACTGAGTCCTCTTCTTGACAAAAAAAAAAAAAAAGGTCCCCTTTTCATGCCTTTTTTTTTTTTTTTTTTGGTGTGAGGCAATTGGGGTTAAGTGACTTGCCCAGGGTCACACAGCTAGTTAAGTGTCAAGTGTCTGAGGTGGGATTTGAATTCAGGTCCTCTTAACTCCAAGGCCAGAGCTTTATCCACTGTGCCATCTAGCTGCCCAGTTTTCATGTCTTTCAACAAAAAACAGTGGAAAGAATCCTGACATCAAAGGACCTGGGTTCAAATCCCACCTTCTGATGCTTACTACCTATGAGACTTTGGACAAATTACTTAACTTCCCTGGCCTCAGTTTCTTCATCAGTTAAATGATGAGGTTAGACTGGATGGCTTTTGAGTTTCCTAAGGCAGTGGTCCTAGAGCTGAGCACTGGAGATACAAGGAAGGGCAAAACCAGAATTGTCTGTTCATAAGCTTTCTGGTTCTTATTTTTTCTCACAGTCCGAACCATAAGTAGGATGTGTTCATAGTCCAGTACTTTTGCTCTTGGGGTTCCCTAGGACCTTGACATTGAGGACTTCTCCCCTAGGGCTAAAGTCTTATCCCCACACTGGCTATCCATAGTCTTCCTTATATAACAAGCACCTCTGTGGCACAGTGGATAGGGCTCTGGACTGAGAGTCAAGAATACCTCAAATCTAGCCTCAGAGCAAAACTGAGTCTGAAGAAGCTTAGTCAGCTTGCCCGAGGGTCACACAGGTACTAAGTGTCCGAAGCTAGATTTAAATTCAGGTCTTCTTGCCTCCAGGTCTCCTACTTTCTCCACTGTGGCACCAATTGGCTTAGCTCACTGCAGCTCAGAACTCCCAAACTCGGGTAATCCACCAGCCTCAGCCTTCCCCAGTATCAGAGATGATAGATGTTTACTGCCATGCCCAGCCACTCTATCCACTTTGAAGGATTGCCCCTTAACCATCCGCCATGCCTCAGGAGGAGGACGCAGGTTTCTCTTCATTAGAAGTCTTCAGACAAAGGCAGTATGGCCACTTTTTGGTATGTTTTAATGGGGGTTCTTTTTGGGGATAAGAGTTGGCTTTCAAGGTCCCTTCCAACGCTGAAATTGTCTGATTCTCTCATAGAGGTAATTGCTATGAAAGAACATAGCTTCTGGAAGCTATGGAAGAGGTTTCTTCCTTCTTGGACATCATGTGATTCTGAGAATATCCTTGTTTGAAAGTCAAGACCAAACAACTGATCTTACCTTCCAAAGGCACTTCACTCATGATGAGGACACTTGCACTTTGATATCCTTTAGTTAAATAAATCAAATCACAAAACACACAACTTCACCAAAGTGGAAACGCCTTCCTTATTGTAAAACAACTGTGAACAGTGCTCACAAGGAAATTTTCTTGTTTCTGTACCTGAAATGGGTGGGACATGTTTCTATTTTGAAATGTTAAAGAAAAAAAAAAGATCGAAAAGAGTTACGGCCTGTGGGTTAAAAAAACAAACCAAAAACACCATTCATTTGCCCTCTCTATCTCTTCCCTTCTCCCTTTCTAGAGTAAAGGCTTATTATCTTAAAAGTGAAATGTTTTAAAAAGAGAAACTTACTTTATAGACATTTAAGACTTGAAGTGGTTAAAAAAAATAAAGGAATTGGAATCTTCTTTCTCCTTTCTTTCTACCCAGCTTAAACTTGATTCCTTCTTATCTTTGTGGGATTGTTCAGAAAGATTGCTGGCCCTGGAGCAGAGGTCTTGGGTTCAAATTTTACCTCTGACACAATTAGCTGAATAACATTACCGATGCCAGGGGTGGGGAACCTGAGGCCTCCAGGCCACATGTGGCCTTCTAGGTTTGTGGGTGTGGCCTTCTGACTGAGTCCAAATTTTACAGTGCAAATCCTTTTATGAAGGGGATTTGCTTTGTGAAGTTTGGGTTCAGTCAAAAGGCTGTACTTGAGGACCTAGAGGGCCATGTGACCTCAAGGCTGCAGGTTGCCCACCTTGGGATGCTGTTGAACCCCCCTAGGCCTCTGTTTCCTTAAATAAAAAATAAGAGAATTAGATCAGATGGCCTTTGAGGTGCCCTTCTATGAGGAACTAAGGAGGAGGAAACAAGATGGGAAAGAGAGAGATTCTATGAAAGGAATTTAACTGCCAGGAGAAATGGGAAGAAAGCTAAGCACCCCTGCTTTCCTTTACCCAAAAGCCTTGTTAAAGCATTAACACTATTTTTATGATTTTTTTTTTTTTAGTCTGGACCTTTGATTTCATTAGTGTAGGAAACCTCCAGTAAGGAATCTCTATCAATACCGATCTGTTACTATTTTGCAATTTATAGTCTTAGGTAGTTGTTTAGGGGGAATAATGACTTGCCCAGGGTCACACAGCCAATATGCCTCAGAGATTTTGCTGGCCCCACGGCCAACTCTCTGGCTAGTACCCCACGCTACATTTAATTAATAATAAGCTACCCTGAATTTCCATAATGCTTCTTGTTAAAGCATTTGATAATTCACTATGACATTTGATCCTCTCAGTAATCCTGTGAGATAGATACATCATCGGTTATTTTCCAAATGGGGAGACTGAGGCCCAGAGAGATTAAGCAGCCGTGTGATCTTGGACTAATCAGTAACAGAGCAGACATTTTAATTTCAGTCTGATTAGGGGATACTTGTTTCTAGGAGACTGTAGAACCTCCTCACATCCTTGAAGCAGCTCTGATATGTCCTCAGGGCTGTGGAGTGTTTTTTAAGTATAAGACTCTGATGTCTTCTGTTCCTTGCATGAATATTCTCTGCATAATTGCGTCATGCTGCCCTTCCTCCATTGGATCTGAAGAGCCCCACTCTGTATTCATGAAAGGTTCCTACTTTAGCCTTATTTGATCCCTGGAAATGTTATTAACCACTTTGGTGCTGAAGACCTCAATTCCCAAGAGCCCCACTGTTCCACTGAGAAATATAGGATTTGACTCACCACTACAATGTGCCAGGCACTGTGCTAAGCACTGGGGATACAAAAAAAAAAAAAGGGTGAAAGGCAGTTCTTGGTTTTAAGAAGCTCTCACTTAAATGGGAGAAACAATATGCAAACAAATACAAAAAGAAAGAATGAAAGCCCCTGTGTTCAAAGAGCTTATAATCCAAAGTGTATTGGGTTTTTCTTAACAAAGATACTGGAGTAGTTTGCCATTTCTCTCTACAGCTCATTTTACAGATGAGAAACTGAGGCAAATAAGGGCCCAGGGTCACACAGTCAGAAAGTGTCTGAGGCCAGATTTGAACTCAGGGAGATGAATCTTCTTGACTCCAGGCATGGCATTCTCTCCACTGTGCCATCTAACTGCTCGTGGTAGGTACCTAATAAATGGTGGTTGAATTGAATTCAATTGGATTCAACTTTGCCTGCTAGAGAGGGTACAGGCTTTCACCTTCCCTCTATTTCCTGAAAGCAGCTGTTGTCCCTTCTTTATTTTATTTTATTTTTATTTATTTATTTTTATTTTTTAAAAGAGTTTTACTACTAAACATTATATGGAAACATACAAGGGGTTTAGTTAAGAAATAGAGGAATCTTAATAGTTCATCCTTGTCCTATGTGCCAAAGTACATGGAAAATATTTTGGTAACTGTGTTTCAGCCCCATTGGCTTCCTTTGTAATCCACTGTATTTTATTTTATGCATTTAAATACATTATTATGAGGAGAAGAGATCCTTAGGATCCCAGAACACAAAAAATGTTAAGAACTCAGAACTAGACACCTTTAGTATCAATTTCCCTTTCTTTGACCCATGCTGATTGTTTGACTCTTGTTAGACAACTCCCTGAGACTAAAGATTGGGGTGTGTGTGTGTGTGTGTGTGAGTGTGTGTGTGTGTGTGTGTGTGTGTGTGTGTGTGTGTGTGTGTGTGTG